>NW_021427982.1:0-12571 GCF_001605985.2 Dendrobium catenatum
AACATAAAAAACTCATGAACAATTTATTGTAGAGGATAAGTTCAAGTAAAGTCATTGTGAAGTACATTGGAACTAAAGAGCCTTAATGCAGTCTCTAATGACTTTGCTTTAGGCTTGATAAGCATCTTTATAACATGGGTGTTGCGTCCTAGAATAATCGAAACGGTAGAGAAATATAAAGTTTAATGTCTTAGCTTTGTATGAAGATCCCGCACATAATTAGATAAAAAGAGAGGGCACATCATTTATAAGAGAGCAAGATTTTTGCGTAAAAAACCCCTGAAAATGAGGAAAAACCACAGGGTCTTTTTAGTTTGAATGAATTCACTAGTATTTGCAGTTGATTACAAATGAGGCCCTTCATTGGGGTGAAGGTCTTGGCTTGGTGTATCAAATATATATTATACAGAGTGTATTACATGGTGGAAACAACAAGAATCATTGTTGATGTGTTCGTTTTGTCGAAAGGACTATAGTCGGCAGGCAATGGAGGTCATAAAGATCGTTGTCTAGCGATGGAGGTCGAAAGGATTGTAGCCGGCGGGCAACAGAGGTCAGAAGGACCGTTGTCTAGTGATAGAGGTCAGAAAAACCATAATTGGCGGGTGACGGAGGTCAGAAGGACCATAGTAGGAAGGCAATGGAGGTCTAACATCAATTTGTTGTGGATCTGTTTTCATGGTTTATGATTTTGATGATAGCAAACACTCTTATTTCTCTACGACGGCCTTATTTACTAACATTTCATGTCCACAGGATCAGACTGCAATTTGGAACCAGCACAAGATTGGGTAGACTAGGTCTGAGTCAGTTTGTACACTTTTTCCTTTCTTGAGTCTATTGTATTTGGTGTGGCTCCTGATGTTTTGTAACTTGGAAGATTTTCTGTTGCTCCCTAAAGATTTTTATTTTTGGTAACATCGTCCAGGACAATATTTATATCGTCCGGGACGATCTATCCAAAAGCAGAAACCCTAATTAGGGCATCCTCATTAAAGCAGCCGTCATTATACAAAACACATCATCCTGGACGATTTTGTATCGGCCAGGATGATAGGCTCAATTCAGACAGAATCTGCCGCCAAATCTAATTAGAAATAACCTATTTTTGGACATCGTCCAGGTGGATCGTCCAGGACTATAAAATATCTTCCAGGACGATCCAGGTCAATTTTTCTAATTTTTCTCTGGAATTTAAGGAAAGCAATTATGACTTGATTTTACGATCAAATCGTCCTGGACGATCGCCAAATCGTCCTGGCCAATGTGCTGGATGATTGGACACCGGATAGCTATTTTTCAGGGCGATGTTCAGGATGATATTCCAATATTTGTTTTGATCGTCCAGGACGGTATATTATCGTCCTGAACGATATGAACAAACTTATTCTGATCGTCTCAAATCATCCCGGCTGATTGGGCTTAAATTGCACTGATCGTACAGGACGATATTAGCATCGTCCTGGACGATAATGTCGGCAACTTGCATTAATGAGCTCATTTTTAGCTCTTCTATTTAAGCTATGACAAGGCACTTTGTAAGTGTCTTTGGCAACTATTGTAGCTTCATTCTTGTCGGAGAAACTTGAAGAGAAAGCTTGAAAGGGAGTGAGGAATGGGTGACGTCTGAGAGAGGGAGAAGATCCTGTGAGGGGGGACTCAAGGGAGTGTGGAGGGGGATTCCACACAGTTGCTCCGGCAGGATTGTACCTTAATACTGTCGAATTCAAGGGTTGTCTCGAGGGAAGTTCACCAAAGAAGAAGATCTCTTTGGTGTCAAAGGACCCGGCGACTCCCCCGCACCGGGGAAGGTGAAAGTGATTTTGTAAGGGCTTCTCCGCCTAGTTGTGGGGGCTAAAGGAGAGACACTTATTTTAGTTCAATACTTGGAGGGTGCCTCCAAGGAGTGGACGTAGGTCAAGGTTTGACTGAACTACCATAAATCCGGTGTGTTCTTTCTTATTATTTGCTTCCGCATTTAATTTTCGCATTTATTTTATTTGTGATGATTTTGATTTGTGTTTTGATTTAAAGTTTCTTTTTTACCAATTCACCACTCTCTTTATTTATCCTTGGGCTAGTTCTATCAGGCTTAACATCCCTAACGAACCTTCACAATTGGTGTTCTTGCAAAATTTTGGTGTTAGCTGGTGGCTGGGAAAAAAACTGGCATTAATTAATAGTCAGGTAGAAGTCCAATGTCAATTGGTAGCCAGGTAAAAGTCTGGCATCAGTTGACGATCGGGTAGAAGTCTAACGATAGGCATAAGTCCGGCATTAGGTAGAAATTTGGTGACGGACGGAAGTTCGATATCGGGTAGAAATCCGGTGACAGACGGAAGTTCGGCGTCAGGTAAAAGTTCAACGTTAGTTGGTAACCGGTAGAAGTCTAGTGTCAGTTGGCCGTCGGGCTGAAGTTTGATTATGCGTAGAAGTCTAACGAAGGGTGTAAGTCTATTGTCTTATAGAAATTTGATGACATACATAAGTCCGGCAATAGGCAGAAGCCTTTATTTTCTTAAGTCTGATGAAAATTCAGAGACATACAGAAGTTCGACGACGGGCGGAAGTCTAACGTTGGAAAGAAATATGGCAATGGTTAAAAGTCCAATGTCGGGTAGACATCCAACGTCAGTTGGAAGATGGTAGAAATGCGGTGTCAGTTGGGAGTCGGACAGAAGTCTAATGACGGACTGACGTCCGATAACGTGCATAAGTCTATCATCTGGTAGAGATCTTGTGATGGGCGAAGTCCAGCATTAGGTAAAAGTCTGATGAAAGTCTAGATACATGCAAAAGTCTGGCGGCAGGCAAAAGTTTGATGTTGGATAGAAATCTGGCAACGGGTGGAAGTTCGATGTTGGGTAGAAGTCCAACATCAGTTGGTAGCCAGTAGAATTCCAGTGTCAATTGGGGATCAGACATAAGTCCTACGAATGGCAGAAGTCCGGCGACGGGCATAAGTCCGACGTCGGGTAGAAATTCGGTGATGGGTCGTAGTCCTGCATCGAGTAGAAGTTCCAAGACAGGCATAAGACCGACAACAGACGGAAGTCCAGTGTCGGGTAGAAATTTGATGATGTTCGGTGAACGGGCATAACTTTAGCGTTAGTTGGTGTTCGAGCAGAACTTTTACTTCGGTCAGTTATTGGGGCAGAACTCCAACGTCGGTCGGCTACTGGATGAAAGTTTGGAGGTGGTCAAGGAGGAGTCTCTTCCTTCTCTTCCTTTTCTTTCTTTTCTTCTTGCTTAATTCCAGCATTTGTTGGTGATCGGGCAGAACTCTGGCGTAGGCCGGCTGCCGAGTGGAAGTCTGGTGATTATCGAGGAGGTGTCTCTTTCTTCTCTTCCTTTTCTTACTTCTTTTCTTGCTTGAGCCTCCTTCTTCTCCTTCTTAGGTGTCCCATTCTATGAGAAATGAGTGCTTTATTTATAGTTTTCTGAGAGTGGCAGGGCCAGTAAATAGGAGGAAAATCAAGGGTAATTTGGGAGTGGTTTGAATGGACGGCTGATGTTCATTCCCTTGATCATAAATCATTTACTAGACATTTGAATGTATTAAAGATATCATAATTTGGCTATCTTGAGCTCGTTGGATTCGTCTCATATTGAGCCGCTTGATTCGACTATAAGCATGTCACATTTGGAAACCGTTTGGTAATCCATAATTATGGTTTGAACCTTCCAAATGTGCTTCGGGTCTTTGATTTGGACTCATTGGGGTTCAGATTGAGTCGAATTTTGTGTCATTGGATTCGTATTTTTGAGACGTTCAGTTCGACTATAAGTTTGCTTAAATCGGAGTTCAGATGGTCCCTGGTTTTATTTTTGAAGTTTCCAACTTGATTTTGCCTCAAGATTCGTGCCCAATCAACATAATTTTTTTGATGATATATCAATGGGCAAATTAATTTGATGGTATGGGCAAATAGCCTTGGTAACTTCAAATTTCAAGTAAGAATTTTTCAAGCATTAAAAGTATTTATAAAATAGATTTGGCAACTTGAACTTGCTAACGAGATTCAGTTTAGTCGATATTAACTATACATTTTATTCTTAATTCTCTTATCTCAATGAAGAGATCATAAGATCAGTAAGAGAATATTAAAGGATAATCCTTATGCGCTAGCAGCTCATTTATTATGACTAATCATATGATCAACACATTGATTGCTCCATAACAATTAAAGACATTGCGTGAACTTCTCTCATAATTTAAGGATACAGAGAAAATCATATATATATATATATATATATATATATATATATATATATATATTTAGAGATTCTACTTTGTGTTTCTATCTTTCTTCTCTCAGTCGACGTGTCTCAATTTTTTTCTTGTGACCCTTTTGTTTCTCTGTTGGCCCCTTGGCTATTCCAGATATTCTCAGTTTCCCTGTCGTTCACTCCATTTCTCTGCTTCGTCTTCTCCCATATACAAGTTGTTCTTTGTTTCCCTAAGTGTTGGTTTGATCTTCCCTAGAGTGTTGTTTTGGTCTTCCTAAAGTGCTGACATGACTTTCTGGCTGTGACCATTCTCCAGATTATAATTAAGAGGGCCGTGAGATTCCTGAGTTCCAACTTTTCACCTCCAACATATCCAACGTTGCCTATCCATCTACGTAAATATTTTGTTTGAGTAGACTCTAAAACTGAATACATTTAAAGTGCATAAGATCGCACTATACACTCACTATTTCTCAACAGAGACTTTCCATCAACATTTACCGTATCCCATCCATTGTTTAAGGCTAATCACTAGTAAAACTAAATTGAGAAGACATGAATTAGTGTGAGCCGCAGCCTCGTGAGGGAACAAGAGAATGGCCTATCCAGCTATCAATGGAAAAATTTCATGGGGCTCTGAAACTTCTCGATTATGGTTTTCTCTTTCTCTCCAACTCCAGGCAAGTAAGTCATGCTACACCCCACATGACCGCTATTGGGTAGTGGGCCATATAGCCCCATTCTGCAGCATAAATCATTGATAGTTGCTCTATCATAGCATTCAAGCAGATAACCAACTTTGTCCATAATTGATGTACGGCCAAGGGGGGAGGGTCAAATCAATCCTAAATAAATTAATAAAATAAATATAATTGCAAACCCCTAGACCATTAATTACTTGTATAAAAAAAATTAGCTGACATTATGAGCTTATTTTATAGTTCATTTATTGAACTAAAAATTAGCTTCATTATGTTTCCTTAAAATGATGTAGGCAAATGTAAGTCATGTTCTGACCCACTTTTTTTATAGTTTGTTTTTTAGAAACCCTAGACGTGGAGAGTTAAGGACTTATTTATATTGGTATTTGACAACCCTAGAACTTAAGAGCTGAAGATTTGCTGTACATAAATGTTCATGAAGCAATACTTTAAATCCAAGGTACAATTGTATTCAACATCTTTTAAATTAATTTTAAATTTCTTGTGTAAATGAATAAATTAATTTTAATACGGCTTTGTATTATTGGAGGTTATTCAAGGTAAAGAATGGCCTTCTTTTAAGAATACCCTTCGAACTTGTCTCACCACAAAAAGTGATTTAGATAGTTTCAATATTAAGATAAATATACTTGAAATGAATATTTCCCAAATGAAGAGGAGAGAATAAAGATTAAATAGAACTTATAAGAGTTCTTGGATTATTTAGAGGGAATTTGGTGTATCAAAAAAATCATTATTGGACTGGATGAGATGGGAGAATGATCCAAAAATTGTGAATGGTTAATTTCATGGGAGTTTCAGCACCGCTCTTCAATATTATTAGAAATAAAACGGTCTCTTGGTCAAGATATCGATCCTCTTCTTGTTGTGAGAGAAATTGGAGCACGGTACTCTATTTATTCGACGATGAAGAAGGATAAAATAATCTCCACAATGAGCGTAAAGATTTAGTTTATGTACATAACAAATCTTCGTCTTCTATCAAGGAACACCACTTTATATTACAGGGAAACAAGAAGTTGGAAATGTGTGCTGGAGATTGTTCGCAGTGTCGTGATGATATGGATTATGAGAAGTTGCCAATCTTTCTCTAGATGAACTACGAGTTGGACCGTAGTTAGTGATATTCTAATGATATAGGATAGTTAAAGGCCAAAAGACAACCTCTGAATCTGAATTCTTATCCATTCCCTCTATTTGAACCTTCAAGTTGTACCTTTAAATGATTTTTTGGCTTATATTTTGTGATAGTACTAGACATTTTAGTACTAAACATTTTTTATGTTATAAGCTAAAAACATAGTTATCCATGACATTGATTTATTCATTGTTTGGTCATTTCTAATATGGATGTTCCCTTAATTTCTATATATATATTAAAATAAATCTATTTAAGCCGTATCTCACGCGCGACCCGTGTCCTATATTTTAAAAAATGTCGTGGTTCCCGTGTCCGTGTCCGTTGCATCATAGGATTAAACTTTTGGCTCTAACAAAGTCAATTGTGATGCTTCCTAAAAAGTAACAAAGCAATTTTAAAAACTTTCAATTCATTAAAACTGAAGAAAAAATACCCACAGCAAAATTTAATTTGTCAATAAGCTTAAGAGGACTGCTTCTAGCCTAATATGGCCCCAAGTGTGTTATATTAGTGAGCCAAAAAGAATATCACAACAACAAATAAAAAATGCAAGGTTGCCAGATAATTCATGAAAATATAAGTGGTGGTGTTGGTGGTCCTGGGAGGATTTCTTTTCATGAATATTTATTACTAAGATTGAAGATTGTCAAACACCTGAAGAAAGGATATACCCATGATAAACTCAACCTCAATTTCGAAGATCCTTAGGATCTCACTCCAGTTGCTGCCAAATAAAACATTGGAAATCTGAACAATTTTAGAAAAAAATAAATGTGCAAAAGAAAATCGTTCTTATAATAATATAGTAATTTACATTGCATTATCATTGAGAAAATTACCACTCGAGCATTGAAGAATCCGTTATAAATATTTGAAGATATAATCAATTGATCGGAATATTGAATTGACTCTCAAGAAAAAAATTTGAAGTCACAAACAAATTTTTCCACTCAAGAGGGATAAGGACTCTTTATAAAAAAGGCCCCTTTTCAGTGACGTTGGGGCACCGTACATTATTTGAAGGCTTCACCCGTAAAATAAAACCATTTGGTAAAAGCATTCACAAGAAAAAAAATAAAAAAATATTTGCCAGTTCATTGTAGAGTCCCAAAAATAAATAAAGGAAACAAAGTAAAAGAGCCTCCATTCAATTTCTTCTAGCTTCTTATATATATAAGATATAGATTATATATTATATATTATATATTTAGAGAGAGAGAGATGAGAGAGAGATGAGATACTAAAAAACTATGCTTCTGGCCCGGTCAGCAGAGAAACTGCCGTTTTTTCAAACGCCAATTAACTGTCAATCAATAAAAGCTCTCTTAAAACCAAATAAGGATCCGCTGGCTGACCTTAATCAACCGAATGAGAAATGCTATTTAACCATATTTACTAAAATTTAATCATCAGAAAGACAAAAAAACACTTAGCGAGAACAATAAGTGACATTCCTAAAAAAGTTTTACTTTTTTGAAAGATATTTTTAAAAATCCAAACAGTAGATTTTATTCTAGATCCAAAATCCATTTCAAATTCAATTTCCTGATTGTATTAAAAAAATTATAAACATTACAATGAAAATTACGAACATACGATAATTCAATGGACCAGCAAATTTGAGAGAATTCATGAATTTTCGGTCCCTACAAGGTTTCAAGGGCTAGATAGAATATTCACGTTGAGTTACCAATTCTGGTGCCTCTATAACAAAACGTTTAAGGACAAATTAAGTTACCCCGTCCCCTGCCGCACAGTTGCTTCTAGCTCTCTGGCTCTATATCTTCTCTCCAATGGCACGATCTTATACCTTATAGCTTATATTATTATATTAATATATATATATCTATTATATATATATATTATATATAACTTCATTAACGAAATTGTTTAATTAATGTTACTGGTTCTAGCCCAATTGTAAATGCCGCGATTGTAGCAAGGCAAACGATCCCATTACTATTTCCCGTGGCATTTGCATTGGAGGTCGGTATTAAGATTATATTATTCACTAATTATTATTTATATCTCTCAGGTAATAATCTAAAGCACTTACCCAGCATCCATGTCTTAATTCCCATAGCTTCTCCTAAACCGACCAAAGAGAGCTGTTGTTAGGGCTGCGCCGAAGGGCAAAATAAGAATGAAAAATGAGAAGGGTATGAAGTGAAAGAAGAGAAGTGGTTACGAAAGAGAAGAAGAGAATGGTAAGGCATGGGTTTTAGGAGCCGAAATCCAATTTTTAACTTTTTCCATAAATTCGAGTACGTATTGTGAAGTATGGAAATCCTTTCAATGCGGTAAAAAATTGTTCACTTTGTAGGAATTTACGAGTGATTCATGCTTCCATTTTATTGGAATATCAATTTAAATTGAGAAAATTCTCGTTTTAGGCTTATCTAAAAAACAAGACTTTGCAGCTATGTAGCTGGCATACTCCTATTACGAGGCATGTTGTATCTGGACCACGTGTCGGATACGATACGCCTCGATATGACACGATATGGTTGTCGGATACCGGGCTTTTGTCGTATCCAATTTAAAATTATTATTAAATTTGATCGGGACACGTTGTGATCGGATAGCGTCCTATCATTAAAACAGAAAAAAAAAAATAGAGGCCACAATTTGCCCAATTTATTTCGCTTTTTCCGCTCGACTATCCCCCTATTCCATTTATGGCGGCTTACACATTTCGGCGAGCTTGTTTTTCGGTTTTCCGCAGCAAGCATCGTCTTTCTTCTTATAGTCAACAAGTGGGAGCCGGCTCGACGGAAGCGAGCATAGAATCGGACATGATCATCCTTCGTATGAAGAGGCTTGCGATGCTAGCATAAAGGCTGACCTGGATCATCCTTCGTCCATATGAACCACAAAGAAGGACCACTTATCAACTTCATGGTTGTAACAGAGAGCTAGCCTACTGTTATCAAGCTGGAAACTTGTGAGGGACTAGTACAAGGATAAGTTTTTCCTTTTTAATTTAGATCAAAAAAGTTATCATGATAGTGGGTGGGCCTTCAAACATTCATTCAGGTCATTATTGATAATAAAAGACTATAGTTTGATGGCATAAGACAGAAGTCTACTTGCTAGAGAGTAAAGTCTTATCATCATATTTTTGACATCAGTGTGTATGTGTATACGACTTAATTTGCCTTGAAAAAATTATTTGTGCACGCTAAGTAATACCGAAGTCGGGCAATACAAAATCACATTACAATGAATGTCATGGATCACAAATGATTGTTAAAGATGCAGTTGTAATTAGAATTTTATTATGAATCACTCCATAAGGACTCTATATCCAAATGAATTCTCTAATTGTAAAATAGAATGCTTGCAGTTGGGCTTGATAAATCGGTTTTGCCTCAGTTATAGTGATTGCTGAGACAGATTCAAAACAAATAAAAATTGCTCGTTCATAACTTATCCGTGATCAAGTGCCAATGGTCATGTTATGAGAGAAGTGATGTTGGAAAGGTCTAAGTATGTTAAGAGAGAAGCTTTTAGATGATTTATGGTGGGATTGAAACATTGAATACAGTCATATATTCACAGATCCAATTTGATGAGATGTTGAGAGTAGCTATACGGTAAGTCTTGTATTACATCTCATTTATGAAATGTGGGATTAAATGGCCAGCCAAGAAAAAATTATATTATTAGGAGCGCGTCGAAGAGGGAGAGGAAGGCAACTTCATGGAAGACTCGAGCTTGCTTGAGGGATTGTTATTTATGCTTTCTCCAGAAGATAGGTAGAGCCAAAGATTAATACAATATTTATTATTGCTTGGCTCATCTCCTAAATTCCCAGGTAAATTTCAAACATTTTTTATTTATTAATTCACAATTTTGTTTTGTTTAGTAATTTTCACTTTTTTTATTTTAATCTTATTTTGCAAGAATCAACTAAAGAATGACTTCAAGAGGATCCTCAAAGAGTTTGCGCTCACAGAAAGATTCTAGAACTTTCCCCAGAAAAAGAGGAAGAACTGTTGAAAATTTATTTTCCCAAAATGAGTGAAGAAGAAAGTGCTCAAATAATTGGCTAAAGCTGCTAAATAAAAAAATATCTTAAATTATTGACGAAAGTTTTTATTTCATTACTCCGATTAGTATATACCATCTATATAGTCAATGAAGCATATATATCTGGGATTAATCATAGGGTGAGTTAAAGTTTGCATACAATATGTACACTGAGTAATCAAATTAAAGGATGAGTCAAGATCATTGAGATCCCGAGAGCACAATTTTATATCACATGAAGTGGTTTCTTGAATAGCAGTATCGATAAATGTTTTAATGTATGAGACACTTATATTGCCCACAGCTACCACTATATCTAATCCCTAATCTAATGAAATACACTATAAATCATGCGTTCAAATAGGAAAAGATCAAATGTATATATGCATTCTTGAGAATACAAAATTCTTTCTTAGAGCGATATATACTGTCAAATTATAATATTCCCGACACTTATCTAAAATTGTGATGATAGAACACATATAACAAACTAATGCATAGAAGAATCTTTAACAAATAATGAACATCCGTTAACAATCATAGAGCAATCTCATACTAACAGTATCTGAGATCTATATCATCATTCTCTCAAACAAAAGAAAGAAATTAATTTGTTATTAAATAAAAGATAAAAAAAATTTACCTGAAATTCAACAAAATAATTAATAAAGAATTTTAAGATAGTTTTTTCATCTTCACTTGTGATCTGTTGCATCAAAATAAGCTATTGAATCAATATATCACCCAATTAAACAATTACCAAAGTTACCATAGCAAATATATATTAGAAAAAAAATACTTATGTAGATAAAACTAGACCAATGCCTGACAATTTTTGAACTGCAGACGTACATATCTTATTTCACCCGCACAATATGGTTAAAAACTAGAACTAAGTACTAAAAAATAAGCATGTATCAAGCCATATCTCTGAGAACTCCCCAGGGATGTTACACGGATTTCATGATCACGTATATACATAATAAATTTAATATTAATCTTATAATTAAAATAGTATTCCTGGATCTGCAACCTAAAAACCATATTTCTGCACGTCACTAACTAATAATCCAAAAAGACCGAAGTACAACAGCATCCGTAAGACTTCGAGCATAATTATCAGAGCGCATTATTTAGCCGTAGAATTGCATCGCCAATCGATATCAGAGAATGAGTAAAGAATAATGTTCATTTATGGAGTCAAGTTAATCAGGTATGAGATGTGGTAAGTGAGTTTTGTTGATCATTGCACTATCATAGGAGCAAACCACTGATGACCTTATGGAATATCCCTTAACTTGCGATGTATTCAATCGAATAACTGATTACGATATGATATCCCGAGCACTACTGAAAACAACTAGGGAAGTAATATGCCAGAATAAAGCGTAATAATAATATTTAAGAGTGTATTCACAATAATGAGAAAAAAATTAAATTTGTAAGAATATAAATAAGCGTACGTCACGCATCACTTACATCAGTACTTAACGCATCTCTGTTAAATTAGAAAAGCCTGTCCGTCCATTAAATTAGGCAAAAAAAAATTGAATTGAGTTACAGTTGTAAATCTACTGTACGTATCAATAGTCGTACGGTACGATGTGAAATATATGCCTAAGTTGAATCATGAAGATTATGGCCTATATCAAACGGCTGGAAAATTTCTCATGATCCTACTGTACGAACTGGATCGATACATGTTACTAACTGGAATGTACGAGAGTACTAACAAGTCAATTTCTGCACATCGTACTGGAATTTAGGATCGACGTTATGATATTTTGACGGCTGATTTGCAGTATTTTTAGCGTCTTTCGAGCCCTCTTTAAGCCTCTCATAAGATTTTGTAGAGAGTCTCTTGGCAGCCATTAGTGTCTCATTCTTTTGAAGAAAACTTAGAAGAGAGGATTGCGAAAGCGAAAGAAAGGTTGAAGTTTAAGAGGGAAAGATCCTGGAGGGTTTCAAGAGTAGTGTGAAGGAGTCACACGGGTGTTTTGCCGGGTCCAGCGAGCTTGCCCCTCAGTCCTACCTCGATTCAAGGTAATCGTCTTAGAGAAGTTGGGTAAGAAAAGATTCTCTGGGTCAAAGGACTGGCCTAACTCCGCCACCACCGGGAAGGTCGAAAGTAGATGTGTCAACGGTGTTCCTCCGACCCTGAGCTGTGGAGCTAAAGAAGAATCACAATGAAAGGGTTAGGAGATACTCGGAGGTGCCTCCGGGGAGGTGGACGTGCTAGGTGTCATGGTTTAGACGAACCACTATAAATTTTGCAGGAACTGAAGTATTCGCCATTTTCTTTCCTTTATGTGTTTTTACTTTATATTTCGCATATTTTTTTTATCGATTTACTTGCTCAGTGAATGAATTGGATTAACTACATCTTTTTTGTTGATATGAAAATTCGCTTCCGCATCATTCAAAAAAAGATATTCTTTTCATTAAA
>NW_021427982.1:12581-39812 GCF_001605985.2 Dendrobium catenatum
TCATAAAAAGATATTTCTTTTCATTAAAGAAGTTTTTAATCATCCAATTCACCCCCCTCTTGGCGCATCTAGTAATTTCAATGGTATCAGAGCAATTTCAAATGTTAGTAGCACATAAAAAAGGTAATATATATAGTAGAGAGCAAAAGTTATCTAACTAATAATATTTACAATTATCAAAACACTAGGTCAGGCTCACAGATTTCAACACTATTCTCATTTTTTATGATGACAAATAGTTTTGGTTAGATTTTATATTTTCAAATTAATGCTTAATTCCTTGCATAGGTCTCCCCTCACTCCATGCCCTTTTTTTTACTGGAAAACCTTTTAAATTAAATTTAAATTTCAAAAACATTTATATTATTTATTTTAATTATATTATACTTTTTATTTTAAAATATCACAGTAGAAACAAATAACACGACAAAAAATAAGAACACTGATTTTGCATTAAAAACTTTAAATTGAGTGCAAACTACATAAACTATTACTAATAAAGAACATCAAAAAATCTATATGTTTGCTGCTACAACCAATTAGAACCATTCTCACTTTTGACATCACGAAAATGAAGGATAAACTGGAAAAAAATTACACCAATAACACGACAAAAAATAAGAACACTGATTTTGCATTAAAAACTTTAAATTGAGTGCAAACTACATAAACTAGTACTAATAAAGAACATAAAAAAATCTATATGTTTGCTGCTACAACCAATTAGAACCATTCCACTTTTGACATCACAAAAATGAAGGATAAACTGGAAAAAAATTACATCCAAAAAATAGAAAATTATTAAATAGAAGAAAATATAAACATCACCTAGCATGGTGTTTTTGATCAAGTTATGTTGGTTGTAGCTGGAATTATTGGTGAAGTGAAGTGAAATGGTCTTAAAATCACACACAATCTACCTCATGTTGTTTTTACAACTTCTGCAACGACTATGTGGACTACCTAATATGAGTGTCGACCTTAACTCTAAGCAGGCAAAATGCTAAGTTCAGGCATCTTATGGATGATATTAAGAAAGAGGAAATGGAGGGTGTACGGCTATTCCACCAACTTATGCTTCTTCCTCAGAGTCAGATATAGCCACCTTTGGTGTTTCACTATGTTTGCCACTATAAATGATATTGAAGGAGTTATCAGTGAAGAATGTGGGTTGGTTGTTAGGTGGTGAGGGATGGTTTAGGGTGTATTTAGAGTCTAGGACATATGATATGATGTTTCATAGGGCTATGTTTTATTTTTTCCTGGATCAAGGGTTACTAATAGAGGTTAGATTCACTATATGCTTAATAATCATAGTTGTAGCATTAAGTTACAAGCCAGTCATGTTGCAACTTAGTTTTCATAACAATATTTTAATATCATATGTATTTTTTATGATTCCAAAATATTATTATAGTGATTACTAGTTCTCCTAACATATATTAAAAATATTTCTTTTATTATTTGTGTGTACTAACATTTCAGGAAAATCATACTCCATACTGCTAAAGATTTTAAGACAGATTAGATTAGGGTTTATTGTATTTGCAGTATGTAGTTATTATATTTTTCTTAAGTCTGAGAGAGTGATTGTAATTGATTAACCATGCACACACATACTAGTGGAGTATAAAAACTTAAAATTTTAAACTAATAATATTGTACGATCATAGATCATACTGGATGATTTGACTGATTGTCCCTCTAAAACGGAGTTGTTCAAACCATGGTAGGGAAATTTTTCTAAGTCATGTTCATACTATACAAAGTTATATTCGTATAGATGACGTCCAAAGTACGAAATGGCTATGTACAAGTTCATCCTGAATGAACTCAACATTTTTCTGAACTATTCATATTGTACGATCATAGGTTCATTCAGATGACATCCATAGTACAAAATTATTGCGTATTATTTTGTCTATACGAATAGGTAAATTTTTTGAACCGTTCATATTGTACGATCATAGGATTTTACATACGACGTCTAGAGTATGAAATGGACTAATCCATTTTTGTACCAAACAAAATATGTTTTGGTTAAAATAGATCATATTGTATGATATGAGTTTGTACAATATGTTATCCAAAGTACAAAATTGGTTCATACTGAATCATACCAGATGAAAATGTTCAATTTTAAACTAATCATACTATATGATATCAATTCGTACACATATTATTCAGAGTATGAAATCAGTTCGTACAGGATCATACGAGCAAATTTTGTACTTATCATACATACAATATGCGATTGTACTATATGATCATGGACGATCAAATTGAAAATTTTAGTTTTTGGATGGTTTTTCTTATCATTCATATATAAGGTCTTAAAAAATTGACTGTCACGAATCCTTCTTCATATTTTTTTTAGAGAAAGAGTGAGAGTGCTTTAGGAGAGTGTTTGAGAGTGTGGATAAAGAGATGTTGCAAGTGGAACTTGTGAAGGGTTCACAAGGTTGCTCAAAGGTGAGAATCTTTTTGTAAGTTTGTCAAATATCTTCCTTACTTCTTTGAGGATGTTCGAGAGAAGATCTTTGGAAAAGATTCGGTTCGCTGCCGACACAAGGAGGGTGTGAAAGGATGATGGGTCTATGCCGACACTAGGAGGGTGTAAAAGGACGATGGTTCTTTGCCGATACTAGGAGGGTGTAAAAGGATAATGGTTCTCTGCCGACACTTAGAGAGTGTGAAAGGATGATGGTACTCTGTCGCGTCGGGGATTGATGGAAGAGTGGTTAATCATAAAGGCTTCTTTGCATTTTTAATTTTATGGTTGAAAAGTTTTATTTAAAAAAAAATAAAATTGTGTTAAAATCATAAAACAGTTTTCTACATTTTACTAAGATAAATTTTAAATTACCAATTCACCCCCCTCCCTCTTGATTAGCATTGAGACAACTGTAATAGATCTAACAACCTACAAGGAATTTCAAGTGGTATCAGAGACTACTTTAAAAAATTAAGGTTTAGACAAATGTTTGAAAATGATTATGGCTACTTTTGGAAAGCTTAACATACCTGAAGGGTATTCGATCACTAGACCTCCATTTTTTGATAACATCTCTTTCAATTTTTGGAAAACACGTATGTATACCTTTCTTCATTCACTTGACTATCACATGTGGATTTTAGTACATGAAGAATACACTAGGCCAACTAGACTTGTCGATGGTATTAAAACTAAAGCATCATTTGTTGATTCGACTATAGATGCAAAAAGACTTAGCTTAGTTAAACACTAAATGCTTAAAGAGTTTTTTTTTTTTTGTGCACTTAAATCTGAAGACTATATGCATTTCTCTACCTATAGAATTGGAAAAGAAAATTGGGATAGACTTTGTATCACATATGAATGAACTAACGGGGTGAAACAATCAAGATAAAATATTTTGCTACATGATTATGAATTATTCTGCATTAAACCTAATGAGTCAATCACTGACATGTATACTCTTTTCACAAAAATTGTTTCCTCATTATATGTCTTAAGTAGGGATTAAAAAATGTTGAAAAAGTAAATAAAATACTTTATTATTTTCCTACTACTTATGATACAAAGATAATTTCTATAATTAAATTAAAATATTTAAATATTCTTCTTTTGATAATTTTCTTGGATCACTAACTACTTACAAACAAGGAGTGACTCAAAAATAGATTGATACATGTGAGAAGCAAAAGGAGACGAATAATATTGAAAGTGGAAGTCTCAGAGAGTGATCAGTCTCAGCCTGAGGATGAAGATGACATTACCTTGATGACAAGATAATTAAGAAGTTTTCTTAAGAGAAAGAAAATAAGACGTCAACAGTGGAATAAAGGTAAGCTCCAAAAAAATGTTATGACTTTAACGATGTAATTTGTTATTAATGAAGGAAACCTAGATATATCAAATCAGATTTTTGAAATCTTCAAGTAAAACCTAGCAAGGAAAAGGTCAAGGAGAAAAGTAATGTAAGGAAGGGCAAGAAGAGATTATAGAGTGCATTTTGGGTGGACTCAGCTTTAGATTCTTTAAAAATAAAAGTTGAGGAGGAAGTCACCAACCTGTGTTTGACGGCCGATAAGCTTGATCAGTTAGATCAAGAAGATGTATGTGACTTAACCTATGAAGAATTATTTGATACTGCTTATAAAAACTCAAAAAGATGCATGCTAAGTTGAACATAGAATTTCTAGAATAACAAAAAGAGTATGAAATCCTTAAGAAGGATCACACACTGATTGATAGCAACCACATGAAACTATTGGATGAGTTTGATGAATTAAACAAATAACATGAACTATTAAAATTATCCCATACTGAACATGAAAATAATTTTAAAATATATATGGATGAATCTGATAGTAGAGAATACTATTTAAAAGTTAACAATGCTATTATAGAAAGTGTTAACTCATTTTTTAAAGCTAAATTAAAAGCACTTGAGAAAAATAGGACTCCACTTACACCTGAACAATTTTTCAATCCTGATCACAAGCTAAAAATTTTAAAACCTAGGAAAAGATAATTTAACTCACATAGATTGATAAATCCTTTTTCTAGAGTCAAATGTTTTTCTTATAGAATGATTGGCCAAATATCTCATACTTGCACTATTCATAGTAAATCATATCTAGTGTGGAGACCAAATATAAATAAAACAAAGCATATCAATCATGCATCAAGATTAATTTTTCTAAGAGGAGAACCAAAACTTATTTAGGTTCCCAAGATTAACATTTGATTATTTTGTAGAAATGCTCTATATAAGACCTCATGAGAGCATTTGGTACCTAGACAGTAGATATTTGAAGCATATGACTGGAGACATTACACCATTCATATTATTGGAAGACATGAATGGAGGTAAGGTTATGCTGGGAGACAATACCACTAGGAAAGTGATAGGCACATGTAAGATTGAAAACTAGAACATTTTTTTCATTGAGAATGTTTTACTTGTAGAAGGCTTAAAGCATAACTTTCTGAGTATTAATCAGCTATGTGATAAGGGTTATAGTATAAAATTTTTCCCACTAGTTGCATAATAAGCCAAAAAGAAATTGATGTTTTACATAGAACTAGGGTAAACAATATGTACATGCTTGATTTGAATTTTATTAAATCTTCTAATGTATTTTATCTATAAATAATTAGTGATGAATCATGGTTATGAAATAGAAGACTTTTTCATGCAAGTATAAAATTTCTTAGAAAAATTAAACAAAAAAATTTGGTTAGAGAAATATCCAAACTAGACTTTACTAAGGATCACCTGTATGATACATGTCAATTAGAAAAATAAGTGAAGTCCTTTCATTCCATTAATGATCTTAGAACTAATAAACCATTGGAAATCATTCACTTTGATATTTTTAGACCGGTTAACACTGTAAGTCTAGGAGGTAAAGTATTTAGATTTGTGATAGTTGATGATTTTTTAAGATTCACTTGGGTTAAATTTTTTTATTTCATAAGAGTAAATTATTTGAGGAAATTAGAAATTTTTGCCTTTATATTCAAAGGATAATAGGGTGTGAGATTTTATCAATTCAAAGTGTAAAAACATCAAATTTTTAAACAAATCATATTGTACGATCATAGATCATACATGATAATTTGATTGATTGTCTCTCTAGAACATAATTATTCAAACTATGATAGGAAAAATTTTCTAAGTCATGTTCATATTATACGAAGTTGCATTTATATAGATGACATCTAGAGTATGAAATGGCTACATACAAGTTCATCCTGAATAAACTTGATTTTTTTCTAAACTGCTTGTATTATACGATCATAGGTTTGTACAGATGATGTCCAGACTACGAAATTATTGCATATCATTTCATCCATATGAATAGGTAAAATTTTTGAACTGTTCATACTATATAATCATAGGATCGTACAGACGCCATCCAAAGTACAAAATAGACTTGTCTATTTTTATACCAAATAAAACATGGTTTGGTTAAAATTGATCATACTGTACGTTATCTAGAGTACAAAATTGGTTTGTACTAAATCGTACTTGATGAATCTGTTAAATTTTGAACTGATCGTATTGTTCGATGTCAATTTGTACATAGGTCAATCTAAGTACAAAATTGATTCATACATAATCATTGAATAAATTTTGAACTAATCATATGTATGATGTGCGATCGTACTATAATATGTGCAAAATTTGAGACATTAATTAAGTTGAGGTCACCCAAATTCTCAATGTCAATAAAATATTAGTTATGATTAGCAAAATTTATCTCTCCTTCTTCCCAATTCAAAATAGAATGTGCATAACATCTCTACCCATCAAATTGAATATTTGGATCCCTAGCAGAGTTAAGATCTCCTTGGGAGACCCCATCTAGGTTATTCAAATGATCACCATTAGATAGAGAAGATTTGGGGATAGTAATAAATGGAACCATATTAGAGAAAACTATAGATCCTAAAGGATCACCAATAGACCACTCCACATTATATATTGGAATATAATTATTAACAATGTTAGCTAAGCAATGGTTGAAAACTTTAACCAAATTAGGTTCAAACAGGCTAGCATTACCTAAAGAGTCATTGGTAGGAGTAGAGGGGATAAGAACATCAACATTAGGACCACATTTAATTTCAATGATAGGATCAGAGACTAATACATTTTTTTCTCCAATAGAAGGAAGAGATAGCTCATGTTTAGAATCAGTCTCGACGATAACTCTAGGTTTCTGATTGATTTTTTTCTTAGATGCAAGTGGAGTAAAAAACATTCATTTTGGTTATGACCCAAGGATTTGCAATGATCATAGAATGCGAAGAATGTTGAAACTTGTTAATTATGAATTAGGTTATTAGAACTAAGCTTATGTCCCAGCGGCAAACCAAGAGGGCGGGTGAATTGATATTTAAAAATTTCCCTCTTATATTTTAAAATGATAAAAATCTTATAGTGAAATTTTCTTGAAAAAGATTTTTCAACCACAAATCAATAGAAACCAATAAAGTAAAATGTAGTGAAAAATAAAAAGACATAAGATTTATAGTGGTTCAGTCAAACAAGACCAGATCCACTCCCTGAAGTCTCCCACTTCAGGTATTGCACTATTACCACTTAGTGTCTCCCCTTTTGCCCCCACAGCAAGGCGGAGAAGCCTTCACAAAAACTCTCTTCCACCACTACCCAGTGCGATAGAGAACCATCATCCTTTTACTCCCTCCAAGTGTAGGTAGAGTACCTCCTGCTGTTCACACTCTCCAAGTGTAGGCAGAGAACCTTCACATTGTTCACTCTCTCCAAGTGTAGGCAGAGAACCCTTTGTCCTTTCACACTTCTCCAAGTGTAGGAAGAGAACCTCCTACTGTTCTCACTTCTCGAGTGTCGGCAGAGAATTAGATCTCATAGAAAAGATCTTCTCATGAGAAATCTGGAAGGACAAGAGAAAAGAGTGAAGTAATCACAATTCACAAACGAAGATCCTTACTTTTGAGTACCAAGTGAACCCTGCAAGCTCCAGTAGTAAGAAATCTCCTTCAAACACTCTCTCACACTCTCTCCTTCAATCTCTCTTCAGTTTGCATGAAGACCAGTAGACAAAAAGATTCATGACTGTCTAAAGTGGACCTTTTATATGAAAGACACGAGAAACCGTCCAAAAACTACAATTTTTCAAATTTGTGCATACTCGATCATCCCGTACAATCGAATTTTGTACGTACGAATAATGTAAAAACTGTTGCGTACGAACTCAATGTGCATTGGTATGAAATTCCTTCATACCTGATCATCATCCCGTATGGACATAGTTCTTCCGGTATGAATAGTTATTTCAAAGGTTCGTTGGGATAAAAAAATAGGACTAATCACAAGTTCAAAGAACAGAGAACATCGTCCAGGGATGAAGGTGTCGATTCATCTGGACGAACATAATAAACTAAAAATCAAAAGGAGATCGTCTAGAGATGAATGGGACTATTTGTCTGGATGAACAGTTCAAACTGAAAAACCAGAGGAGATCGTCCAGAGTTGAATGGGACTATTCGTCTGGACAAACAATTCAAACTAAAAATCCAGAGGAGATCGTCAAGATATGAATTGGACTATTTGTTTGGACAAACAGTTCAAATTGAAAATCTAGAGTAGATCGTCCAGAGACAAATGGGACTATTCATCTGGCAAACAGTTCAAACTAAAAATCCAGAGGAGATTGTCTAGAGATGAATGGGACTATTCGTCTAGAAGAACAGTTCAAACAAAAAATCCATAGTAGAATGTCTAGAGACGAATGGGACTATTCATCTGGATGAACAGTTCAAACTGAAAATCTAGAGGAGATCGTCCAGAGACAAATGGGACTATTCGTCTGGATGAACAATTCAATCTAAAAATCCATAAGAGATCATCTAGAGATGAATAGGACTATTCATCTGGACGAATATCACTTAGAAAATTTTTACTCACTCTCTATTCATTCCATTTGCTCTTGGAGGTGTATAATTGATCTGATCGCCCCGTATGAATATAGTTCATCATGTACAATCAGTATTAAAAATTGCAAATTTTAAAGTTCTCCCCCGATATGTGTGTGCTGAGTTACTTATTTAAAATCACTCTCTCTCTAACTCAAGTAATATAAATACAGACTCCAAGATACAAAAAAAAATAATAAGCAGATCTTTGATTTGAAGTCTTTAATAATCTGGAGTATGATTTTCTTGATATGTTAGTACACACAAGAGCCAAAAAAATAATTCTTTCAAAATGTGTTAGGAGAAAGTAATACTCAAAATAATAATATTTGGAATCATAAAAACATATAAGTTGTCACAATGTGAAGCATGCGAAGCTAAGTAGCAACTCTTTCAACAAACTCCCCCTTTTTTATGATGGCAAAATAATTATTATTTATATAAATTTTAAATTCCTAAGTTTCTCCTAAACTCCCCCAGAAAAAATAAGCATGTGGGAATAAGGGGCCTATTTGTTTAACTAATCCCAATTTTTAATTTTTACAAAAAAGTACAAACACAAAACATAAAAATACGAACAACACGTTAAAACACTTACGAATTTCAAACAATATTTCTCCCCCTTTTTTACAACAGCAAAAAGAGAAGAAGAGACAAACCAAACTAATCTAAAAATGTAAGAAGTCATTTGGAAAGACTTTGATGATTGATCCTTTAAAGAGATTGAGTTATATTTGCAAATAGAAATTAAATGTTATTAGAGAAATGGAAAGATTCATATGATTTAAGTATAGATATAACATAAACAAGAAAAAAAAGGTATCAAAATCATGAATTAGTTTAGACAATGAAATAAGCAAAATTATTGTAAAGTAGATGAATAAAAAATTTATATATTTCAAAATTCAATACAAAATAAAATTGCACAGAAGATTAATTTGAATTTAAAGATTAAAAGATTGAGGAAAGATAATATACTTGTAGCGCTTTGCGCATCTTTACAATTTTGTGACACACTTTGTGTATCTTTTTATTTTTGTGCTAATTTTGTGCCTCTTTTTCAATTTGTGAATCATTGCGTATTCTTTTGATATTTTGTACATTTGTATATTTTCAAGTGTATTCTTGATCTTTCTAAAATCAATAATATAAAATCTTAAATTTCTCTAAGTACAATAATATTTATATTGATAAGAGAAATACAAAATAAGAAAACATCATAATTGTAATAATAATATAAAAATTATGTTAGTCTAACAAGAGACATGAGATTGACATTCTTTAACTAGATCAAGTTATAATCATAAATTAAATTTTTTAAAAATTGGATTTTCTAATAAAATCAATTTTGTATTGCAATTCTAAATATAGCAATTATGAGATCAATATTTCAAAGATGATCATATAGGCTAACACACATTTCTGAAATGAAATAAAAAAGCAGTAAAACAAGACAGGATAACTTTTATTGATATCATTGGTAGAAAATAGTACATTGTGCATGGATGATATCAATCCAAAAGCACAAATATATAAACACATAAAAACTAACAAATCAAATCACAAAAAAAAGATAAAACATAAACATCAACATCACATAACATGACATGAAACATAAAAACATAACAGCTAACAATCACATCGCATCACATCTGGTAGAGAGAATCATAAGGAAGTACAGTCATCACTCAGAGGGGGACCTGATCTGGAGAAGGAGGTGGCTGGTTGAAGAAGTTATAATATCTACTTATCATAGCCATATTCGAGCATATAACATCCATCATTGTAGTAGATAGGCTCTTATATATTTTAAACTGGATGGACTAGAAAAAATTTCTTCTCCATAATGTAGGTCAAAAGATGTCCTAAGGCTATATTTTTCTTTCTCTTATGTGAGACATGGCCAATTTGAGAAAGTCCATAAATATAATCAATAATCAGTTGGGCTTCATCTATTGGTTGGCATGTCATAATCAAATAAGTCACCAATGAAAGAAGAGGGGTAATATTTTCTCGATCCCCAGCTTTAGGAATAATGGAGGTTCGAAGAACATGCTGAATGGTTCGAGCATTGAGATTAAGAGTGGACATCCTAGGTAAATGAACTTTATTTCCAAACCCTCTAATAACCTCATTTATCATAATCCAGTCAAAGTTGGAGGAAGAAGTCAAAATATGGGCTCTAATCCCTTGAGTACTTAATTTCAAAAATATTCCTAAATCTGATTTTATCATCTCTACTTTATTTTTAAAAACATACGACCTAATCACAGTTTGGTCAAAGTTAAAAGACATATTTATAAGAAAGTAGTGGAAAGTTTCCTTGTTGTAGAAGTGAACTAGACTCAGAATAAGTGCAAAATGTGTAGAAGCAAAACGTTCCATAATTTTGAAAGTGATTTATTCTTGGAGAAGGACTCTAGAGGGGGTGATCTTCGCAGATACAAACCTAGAGAAGGACTCCTCATTTGTCTTTGACAGAAAGTTTTCTCCAAGGTTTCTAGAGGGGGGTCCCTTAGGAAGTACCTTTTGCCTATCTCTTTTGCTTGAACTAGCCATAGAGAAGATCAATAAGATTTACAGGATAGAAAGAGTTTTTGAAGTGAATGAGATTTGAGTTCAAAACCTTTCAATTTAAGGAAAAAATAAATTTTTGTATGAACGAAAATTATTTCGTCCAGGATGAATTTGGGTTTGTACGTACGAAATAAATTTCGTATGGACAATGAATGGGTCCAAAAAAGAAACCGCTTTCCCTAAACATGCAAGTTACAAGGCATCCTTTCATATAGACTTTTGACCAAACGATCGTACAGATGAACAGGTATTCGTCCATAACGATCAGGTATTTAAGATCATTTTTATGACGGTTTAAAACGTCCCCCACATTGAATTGCCACATATTCGTATGTATGAACTGAACGTTAATTTGTACGTACGATCAGAAATAAAGAAATTGATCTTATCCGTATAACCATCTACATGCGTATATATGATTGAATACATATCGTCTGGACGATCGTCACTATCGTACAAATGAATAGTATTAAAAAATTGAAAAACTGCATGCAAACTATTCAAATCAATCGTTAATATGCTACACGATTCATCCTGTACGAAAATAATTTCATAGAGATGAATTTCACACTTTGAAATTTTCATGCTAACACTCAAAAATTATGAATCTTGATGTGAAAGTGCACAAAACAAATTAGCAGAAGATTGCAAAATCAAGCATGAACAAAACACTGAAAAAAACATACATAAAGTCGCAAAATCAAAAGACACACAAATAAAAATATCAATATTGTAAAAACATTTAATTAAGCGTTCAAGTCAATCACACCAAGCCTTATTCTTAATGTACTTAAAGTATCAAAGGCTAATAGTTTAGTAAAAATGTCTGCAAGTTGATTTTCTGTTGATACATTATTGAGTTCAATTTCTCCTTTGGTTACATGATCTCTTATGAAATGATATCTAATATCTATATGTTTGGTTTTTGAATGTTGAATAGGATTTTTAGAGGTATAAATGGCACTAGTGTTATCACAATAAATGGGAATTGTGCATATTATTAATCGTAAATCAATCAATTATTGTTTCAACCAACGTACTTGTGCCACATAACTTTCCAAGGCAATGTATTCAGCTTCAGCAGCAGATAGGGCTACTGAATTTTATTTTCTATTAGACTAAGAGACTAAAAAATTTCTAATGAATTGATATGCTCTAAAAGTACTCTTTCTATCAACCCTACAACCTGCAAAATCTGAATATGAATATCTAATTATTTCAAATGAAGAGCTAAACATAGGATACCAAATTCCTAAGTTCTGAGTTCCTAACAGATACCTTAAAATCCTTTTCACTACTATCAAATGTGATTCTTTTGGATCTGATTGAAATCTAGCACATAAACAAACACTAAACATGATATCGGGTCGGCTAGCTGTTAAGTAAAGCAAATATCCAATTATCCCTCTAAATTTCTTTTGATCAACATATTTTCCCTTAGGGTCTGTATCCAACTGACTGAGGAACTCATAAGTGTATTAACATGTTTAGCATTATCCATTTCATACTTTTCATACTTTGACTGACAAAGAAATGTACCCTCCTCAGTTTGCTTAATGCTAAAGCCTAAAAAATAGCTTAAATCTCCCATTATACTCACCTCAAATTCACTGCTCATTATTTTAGAAAAATCAATACAAAGATTTTTATTTATAGATTCAAATATGATATCATAAATATAAATTTGTATAATGAGTATTTCCTCTACCAATTTTTTCAAAAAGAGAGTTGTGTCTACACTTTCTTTTTCAAAAGATCTCTCACTACAGGAAAATCACTTATTACCGGTGGAATTTTTCGGCGGCTTTCCGGCGGATTTCCGTCGGCTTTTTGACGGCTTATTTCCTACAAAATTTTTCGACGACTTTCCGACGGCTCATTTCCCACAAAATTTTCCGGCGGTTTTTCAAGTTTTCCGGCGGAATTTTAAAATTTTTTATTAAATTGATTGAAATTATAACTATTTAAATGATTTTTAAAAAATACTAAAAATAATATTAATTTTTTCCTTAATTTAAGTATAAGGATTTAAATTAAAAATTATTATTTACATTGTTATTTATTTTTTTAACTTTTTTAATTAATTTAGTTGGTTTATTTAATTTTATTTTGAAAATTTTATTTTCTATTAAAAGATAGTTTAAATAAAAAAATTTGACACTAATAACACATTTAATTCATTAATAATTTTATAGTATATTTAAATTAATTATTTATTTAATAATTTTTTTTATTAATTTAAAACATATTTTATTAATTTTTACTTAACTAGTTATTTTTAATTATCATTTAAATTTTCTTTTTAAATAAACAATGTTTAAAATTATAATATTCAAACTTTATAATATAAATAATAAATACATAGAATTTCTCATTTTGCAGGATCGACGCATTGGTCAGGCTTCAGCGCGTGGGTGCTGCGGGTGAAGAGGTCTAGGGTTCGAAACTCAGAGAAGACAGCGCGGGAGCGGGCGAGTTGGCGCACTCGGGCTGGCTGGCTCACGCGAGCACAGTTTGACGCGACTCGGGTATCGGTCTGGTCCGGCGCGACCTCGGGCTGACCACAGTCCGGTGTGATTTCGGTTTTCAGTCTGGTCCAGTACGACCCAAGCCCTGGCGCGACCGCCGGAGCCGTTGCTGGCGTGCCGACGGGGATCGGGTTCCCCGGGATGCTGGCAGGAGCGGCATATAAGCGGGTTGCGTGATTTTTTTTTTAATTCAACCGGCGGTTTTTGTCCGCCGGCAAACCGCCGGCTTTATTTGCCACTGGAAAAGCCGCCGGAAATTATTTTCCTACGCCCTTTTTTCGGGCGGAAAGAAAGCCGCCGAAAAATCTCCGGGAAAATTTAAAAAACCGCCGGAAACTGCTCAAATTCCGCCGGAAAAAGTCGTCGGAAATGGGTGATTTTCCTGTAGTGTCTCAAGTAGGAAAGTGCTCAACCTCTCACACCAAGCCCTAGGTGTCTATTTTAATCCATATAATGCCTTTTTTATTTTGAAAACATGATTTAGATGTTTAAAATTTTCAAAACTTGAAAGTTGTTCCACATATACATCCTCTTGAATTACCCCATTTAAAAAGTTACTTTTAATATCCCTTTGGTATAATTTAAATCCTCTAAAATAGGCAAAGGCTAACAAAACCCTAATTGCTTCAAGTCTAGCTACAGGGGCAAAAGTCTCCTCAAAATCAATTCCTTTAATCTCATTATATCCCTTACTAACCAATCTAGCTTCATTTCTAATGACTACTCCTAAGTCATTTATTTTGTTCTTGAATACCCATTTAGTTCCAACTTCACTTTGATCCTTTGGCCTTGGAGTTAATTCCAAAACTTCATTTCTTATAAATTGATTTAATTCATCCTGCATTGCCAATATCCAAAATTCATACGAAAGTGTTTGATCAATATTTGTGGGTTCTATCATTGAAATACAGGCTGAATGATTGACTTCTTTGTTCAGTCCACGACTAGTCCTAATACCCTCACTAGGTTCACCTATAATCAATTCCTTTATGTGGTTTTTAGAAAATTTCAAATCTCTAGACATTGGGTTTTCTATCTCCAAATCTCTTCCAATTTTATTTTCTTAATCTTTTAGGAGTTAATCTTTATCTCATCCTCTTCAACAATTGGTTCTTTCAAAATTCCAGATTCATTAAATACAACATGTGTGGTCTCCTCAATTACTAATGCTCTTTTATTGAATACTCTATAAGATTTTTCAACACTCTATAAGATTTTTCAACACTTGAGTATCCTATAAAAATTCCTTCATCTGATTTTGGATCAAATTTTCCTAAGTCAGATTTTTTATTATTATGTAAGAACATCTTACATCCAAAAATATGAAAATAAAATAAATTAGGTGTTCTTCCCTTTAGTAACTCATAGGGTATTTTATTTAAGTTTGATCTAACATTCACCCTATTCAGAACATAACATGTTGTGCTAATCGCCTCAACCTAAAAATATTTAGGAAATGAGTATTCTGACAACATGGCTCGAGCAGCTTCTATTAATGTTCTGTTTTTCCTTTCGACTACCCTATTTTATTGAGGGGTTCTAGGTACAGAAAAATTATGATCAATTCTTTTTTCCTTATAAAAATCCTCAAATTTTTCATTTTCAAATTCTCCTCCATGACCGCTCTGAATTTTTAAAATTTCACATCCTAGTTTCCTTTGAATCCAAGTCAAAAATTTTCTAAACCCCTCAAATGATTCACTCTTATGATATAGAAATTTAACTCATATGAATCTAGAATAATCATCCATAATTACAAATTCGTATACCTTACCTCCTAAACTTACAGTTCCAACTGGTCCAAAAAGATCACCTCCTAAACTTACAGTTCCAACTAGTCCAAAAAGATCCATATGTAATATCTCCAATGGTTTACTAGTTTTAAGATCCTTATTGGACTTAAAAGAGGACTTCACATGTTTTCCTATTTGACATGCATTGCAAAGGTGGTCCTTTGTAAAGTATAGTTTTGGTATACCTCTCAGTAGGTTCTTTTGGGTAATCCTCCTAAGGTTTTTCATGCTAGAGTGACAAAGTCTCCTATGCCAAAGCTATGATTCATCAGAAATAGTTTTTAAACAAAAAATAGTATAAGTTTTTATATAATTTAAGTCTAGCATATACACATTATTTACCCTTATACCATTCAAAACATCATTACCATTTAGTCTTAATATGTAGCTAGTATGAAAAAATTTTACACAGTATTCTTTATCACATAACTGGCTAATACTTAATAAATTTACTTTAAGCCTTCTATAAGTAGTATATTTTCTAAAAAAGTTTTTAAGATTTTCAATCATACCTGATCTTACTACCTTCCTTATGATGTTATATCCAAGTGTAATCCTGCCTCTACTCCTAGCTTATAGCGATATGAATTGAGCAGCATCTCCAGTTATATGCTTTGAGCAACCGCTATCCAGGTACTATATGCTCTCACGAGGCCTTGTGTGAGAGCGATCCTATAAAATCATCAAACGTTAGACCTGAGAACCCAAACAAGTTTGGGTTCACCTTTTTGCAAATTATAAATAGATGCATGTATGATATATCTAGGTTTATGCATCATAGGTCTCCACACCTAAATGGGTTTTTTTCTTCAATGTACATGTGTGAGCTATATGTCCAATCAATCCATACTCATAACATTTGACTCCTGGAAAGGGATTTCTTAATTTTCTATAGTTTCTCTATCTATTTATGGATTGCATAAATTTAGGATACAAAATAGGATTCGTGAAATCTTCAAGTATTGGTGGTATCCTATTATCCTCGAGAGCTTCTATTTTCAGTTTTAAAAAAGAATTCATATCTTCTAAGATACGATTTATATAGTTTACTCGATATAATTTGCTCTCTCATTCATCCTTACTATTTTTATATTCTTTTTAAAGTTCATCATAAGATGATTTTAAATTTTCATTGTTTTTATTCAATTTGTCAAACTCATCAAGCAATTTCATGTTGTTATTTTCAATTAAAGCATGATCTTTCCTAAGGATTTCATATTCTCTTTGAAGGTCTTGTAATTCTAAGTTCAGACTAGTATGCAATTTCTTTAATTTTCTATATGCAACATATATGCGTTCAGAGACTTCTAAAAGTTCATTGTTAGTCAAGTCACATACCTCTTCTTGATCTAATTGATCAAGATTATGAGCCATCAAGCACAGATTGATGACTTCTTCTTCCTTTTCAATCTCTGGTGAGTCTAAAGCTGAGTCCACCCATAAAGCTCTTTAGAATTTCTTCTTGCCCTTCTTCACCATTGGTTTCTCCTCAACTTTTTCCTTGCTAGGAGTGGCTTTGAGTTTTAGGCAGTCTAACTTAATATGTCCAGGATTCCTGCACTCATAGCAAATAACATCATTTGAAACCTTGACATTTCTATTAAATTTACCTCGATTGCATTACTAGCATCTCTTTTACTTCCTCTTCAGAAAGCTTCTGAACTGTCTAGTCATTAATGCGATATCGTCCTCATCCTCAGGTGCAGATTGATCACTCTTTGAATCCTCCACCTTTAGTACAATATTCTTCTTCTTTCGTGGCTCTCCTGTATTAACTTTTCTTTGACTCACTCCTTGCTCATAAGTAATTAGTGATCCAAAAAGATGGTCAATAGAGTAAATGTTTAAATCTTTAGAATATGTAATCACAGTTATTTTAGCATTATAAGCAGTAGGTAAATAATGAAGTTTTTTATTAATTATTTTAGTATTTATTAGTTTCCAACCCAATACATGTAAAGATGTGACTATTTATGTGAATCTTGTATACATGTCAGAAATGGATTCATTGAGTTTCATGCGAAATATTTCATAGTCATGCAACAAGATATTAAGTCAAGATTATTTAACTTTATTAGTCCCCTCATAAGTTATACAAAGTCTATCCCATATATCATTTCCACTCTTGCAAGTGGAAACCAGCATGTAATTTTCAGATTTAAGAGCACAAAAGAAACTATTCAAGCATTTAGCATTAAGTTGTGCTAAGTCATGTTCTTCTACTGTCCAGTCTGTAAAGGGTGTTTCAACTCTAACTCCGTCATCTAATCTAGTTGGTTTTATATACCATTCTTGTACTAAAATCCACATACGATAATCAAGTGACTGTAAAAAAGTATACATGCATATTTTCAAAAAATCAAAATGAATATTGTCGAACAAGAGAGGTCTAGTTATAGAGTAACCTTCATGTGTGTTTTGGTTTCCAAATGTAGCAATGTTTGTTAATCAAAAGTAGTCTAAACTTATGATTTTGAAACTAAGCTCTGATACCATGTATTCTACTGAGTTGATGTAGGTCGTGTTTGATCGAACCACTATAAATCTTGTATTTTTTTATTTTTCACTGCTTTTTTACTTTATTATTTTCTATTAATCTGTGGTTGAAAATTTTTTTCAAGAAAACCCACTTCAGGTATTGCACTATTACCACTTAGTTTCTCTCTTTTTCCCCCATAGTAAGGAGGAGAAGCCTTCACAAAAACTCTCTTCCACCACAACCTGGTGTGATAGAGAACCGTCGTCCTTTTACACCTTCCAAGTGTAAAAGGAGTACCTCTCGCTGTTCACACTCTCCAAGTGTAGGCAGAGAACCTTCCTACCGTTCACAATTTCTAAATATAGGCAGAGAACCCTTCGTCTTTTCATACTTCTCCAAGTGTAGGCAGAGAACCTCCTGCTATTCACACTCCTCGAGTGTTGGCAGAGAACCGGATCTACTTGAAAAGATCTTCTCATGAGAAATCTAGAAGGACAAGAGAAGCGAGTGAAGTAATCACAATTAACAAATGAAGATCCTTACCTTTGAGTACCAAGTGAACCCTTCATGCTTCAATAGTAAGAAATCTCCTTCAAACACTCTCTCACACTCTCTCCTTCAATCTCTTTTCAGTCTGCACGAAGACCAGTAGACTAAAAATCTAGAGGAGATCGTTGACAGACTAATGGGACTATTCGTCTAGACGAATAGTTTAAACTAAAAATCCAGAGGAGATTGTCCTGAGACGAATGAGACTATTCGTCTGGACGAACAGTTAAAATTGAAAATCTAGAGGAGATCATCTAGAGATGAATGAGACTATTCATCTGGATGAATAATTCAAATTGAAAATCCATAGGACATCGTCTAGAGACAAATGACACTATTCGTCTGGGCGAGTAGTTCAAACTGAAAATCCAGAGGAGATCGTTAAGAGATGAATGGGACTATTCGTCTGGATGAATAGTTCAAACTGAAAATCCATAGGAGATATTCCAGAGATAAATGGGACTATTCATTTGGACGAACAGTTCAAACTAAAAATTCAGAAGAGATCGTCCAGAGATGAATGGGACTATTCATATGGACGAACAACACTTAGAAAAATTTTTACTCACCCTCTGTTCATTCCATTTGCTCCTGGAGGTGTATAACTGATCTGATTGACCTGTATAAACAGAGTTCGTCCTATACGATCAGTATTAAAAATTATAAATTTTAAAGTTCTCTCCCAGTATGTGTTTGCTCTGTTACTAATTACAATCACACTCTCTCTGACTCAAGTAAAATAAATACAGACTCGAAGTTACAAAAAATAACAAACAGATCATTGATTTGAAGTCTTCAACAATCTGGAGTATGATTTTCATGAAGTGTTAGTACGCATAAGAGACAAAAAACAATTCTTCCAAAATGTGTTAGGAGAAAGTAATACCCAAAACAATAATATTTGGAATCATCAAAACATATAAGTTGTAAGAATGTGAAGCATGTAAAGCTAAGTAGAAACTTTCTGTACAAAGAAATCATCCATTATAACTTTTTGAATATATCTAAACTTTTCTGGGCCAAGCTAAACAATGTTTGGATACTATTTAGAGATATCAAGTACAAGAGGTTCCAAAGAAATAAAGGGCATGAAACCCATGAAAACCACTTATCAATTTGTAATGGACGACAAATCAAAGAACCTAAACCATACAAAATCCTAAGCAAAAAGAAAAAGATGCCACCTAAGCTTTGAAAAAGAAATACAGATTGGAACAACTGGAGATTCCATAGAGATATAAAAAATGAGGCAACGTAATGAACTTCTTATAATAATTACTGATAAAATAGGTTCCATGCCCAAAAAAAAAACTATAGTCCAAATCACTTATGAATTTGATTAGAACATGGTGAGGGTCAAAAAGTGTAGCCAAAATATTTCTTGAGAACTTAAGATTGAAGAAAAAACTTCATATCAAATTGAGTTTAGGTCTATGAGTAGTGAATTTAACAATTAAGGCAAATTGAAAAGGTGCTGCGAAAGCCTCAACCTTTTCCTCAAAAATCGATTATGCCTTCAACCCATAGTGATTGGTGGCTTTAAGATCAAGAAAGGGTGAAGAGGAAGAATATCTAGAAAGCATGTATTTAAACGAATGAGATTTGATTTTGTTAACAAGAAAGCCTAGATCATAAAGCATGCTATGGTTACCTGACATACGGTTGGAGGAAACCCTCACAAAAGGGGGTGGGGGGATAGCTTAAATTAAAAAAATGCAAAGAAAAACAAACCCTAATTGGTCAAAATCTAACCAAAGAAAAAAAGAATGAAAGGTTCAAGAAAACATTCCTGAAGCATGTGAGAATACTTTTTGAAAGACCACCATTGGATCAGGAACCTATTGGCTAGTGATGAACATGGGATATGGAAAGCGATGATAGGCACTCGCTTTGTTAGGGCTTCACGCTAGCCTCCTCCCCTTGTCGGAGTAGATCTCCTAGTGGATTCTGATTACTGCCCCATCATCTCAAGGAAGTTCTTATACTTTGATAGTAGTCTTCCTCACCATTTTAATTTTTTTAGTGGTCTTAGTTTCATTAATTCCATTGATATTTCAACCTTTGAACTGTTTGAATGGCAGTTAATCAAGTTTGCTTCAATTATCCTAGCTTTTTAAATGGTAAAACTAATTCAATATCATTTAATGATGCCCTCTAGGGTCATCGATGACTTTGTTGACCCCTATACATCAAACCACGAGATAAATGACCAAAAATAGTAAATAAAGCAATACGCGCCCTGATGCAACACGTCACTTGAAGGGTCAAACGACCTCTGATTATCAAACGGACGGAGTTAATGCAATCAGGATGTTGAATTCTACTATGTCAAGGCCCCTCGCAGTCGAACAGGATGAGATCGGACAAAAAGGACAATTGACCCCCGAAATTAAAACGTGACTCTATTCAAACAATGTCGGATCAACAAACAGACAACGTCATTGCGTCCGAAACATCCCCAACATTAAGAATATATAATTTATTTAATTAATTTTGGTCGTCTGAAGCAGTGGCAAGAATCCCAAGGGATTTAAATACAATAATACACATTACGAGGGAAATGAGGTCTCGATGATTCTCAAACGATCGCAAAATGGACTATGCCGTTGTGACCGGGACATCTACAATACCCTAAATTTACTATGAATTTGTCCAATTTTGATATTTGACGAAATTAATACATGAAAAGGGCAATCGGCACGTAAAATGATGTGATTTTGTGTTGCTATCATTTTAAAATTGTAATAATATTAGCACTGATAAATCAGTGATATTATTATAATTAATTGAAATTAAAAAAAAAAATGAAAGTCAATAGGATCCAAATATTAATTAAATGCTATTGCTATATAAAGTCAATTAAAAAAAAAGAGAAAATCAAAGGGCAAGAAATCAGGTCTTATTACAACAAAGAAAATTCACTAACAAAGGCATAAAGCCTACGAGAAACCTGATCCTCGGTCAATAACTCTACAGAGTCGATAGGGTTCAATCAACAAAAGGGAAATGACCCCGTGCACACCCCGATGATGGCCGTGTTGAATAGAAAATCTCAACCGGAGGGGTTTACAAATATTTTTTAAATGCCATTCCAAATTTCTCAAAATCCCAAAAATCCAAAAAAAAAAACTCTACGGAGTCGACAGGGTTCAATCAACAAAAGGGAAATGACCCCGTGCACACCCCGATGATGGCCGTGTTGAATAGAAAATCTCAACCGGAGGGGTTTACAAATATTTTTTAAATGCCATTCCAAATTTCTCAAAATAAAAAAAAAAATCTCAAAATCCCAAAAATCCAAAAAGAAATTTAAAATTGAAATCCAACCATAAATAACTTATAGCAAAATCCATCCACCCTCTCCAACAATTTGCCGGGTGGTAAAATTAAAATTTACTTCATCTCAAAAAAGAGCCAAATGCCTAGACGAAAATATCACTAGGATCCATTCTCAAACAATCTACTGTCAATAAGGATGTGGTACGTGTCCACTAACTGGCAGCCTGCCGCCAAATGGCACCGCAGGATAAACGGTTATGCCCGGGGCCCTTTGAACCGAGTGGTTTTACCGCCAAATGGCACCACGAAATACCGATTATGGCCAGCACGGTTATGTTCCTTATTGGCATCAAATCCTTGAGATATGAATCAATAGGATATAATCGATTGGGTATAAAGCCCTTTGTCAGCTAAGGTGGATTAAAATTTGTCCCCATAGGCAAATATCCACCCTAGGTCTATAAGGTCCCCTTGGACGAAGCAACCCATGGCTGCCGACAATGATCCTTCTGTTAGGTTGGGTCAACTACCTCCTTTAACTAAGTAGACTAGGGACCACGATGGTCCGGGACGACGGAACCATGGGATCTTGATCGGGTCTATCATCCATTCCCCCACCATCCGCTTTAAGTGAAAGATGGTGCAATTTTTAATTTTAAATATCAAATCTCCCAAATCTCCAAATTTCCAAACCTATGTAGCTACTATATGCCAGATAACACGTATATTCTATGTATCTTAATTATGACTAGCCTTAATCGAAAGTTCTCTCTAGTGATCGGGAGGGGTAATTAACTATAGGGGCTTGCGCCTATAGGAAACCAGAACTCAGATCAAAAAGTCCTCACAAAATGAGGGTGAAATCTCTAGGTAGTGTCTTATATACAAACCCATCTGCCTTCCAAAATTTACCCCAGAACTTAGTTCGTTAAAACTCCATCGCCGAATAAAAAGAAAAGCAGGAGGGGAGGCCGGGGCCAAAATTTCAGAGCCCACAAACTTATCTGGATCTCAAATCTTTAACTTATTGTAGAATGCCATCACTTTAGATTTCAAAAGATGATATTTTGTCTCTTGTAGCCCCTTTGATTTTTCTTTGGTCGATAAATTTTCCAATAGAAGGCTTGCTCTGGATTTGATTAGGAAATTCTTTTTAACTTAAAGCTTACTCATGATTTCTTGGTAACCCTCTTGAATCCAATGCATATATTAATAAAACATGCTAACGATGTGGAATATTGTAGAGTATTTGCCCATCACTCATATTTTGAAAGTAATTATTTTATGAAATTGATCAAATGGACTTCTTCTTTTATATATCTACGAGGAGTCCCTCATCATTCTTATTTGGATTTCTTTCCCTAATCTTCAACCACATTTGTTCTCTCCCTATATCTTACACAGGCTAGGTTTGCTATTTGGTCATCTCCTATGTATTGATAATGCTATATTGATTGGATCTAGTCCCTCGGTTGCTTGAATTTTGATGGAATTGGATATTGCTAAATGATATCTTGATAGCGTCTAGATTGAGCCAAAAAAAAATTTATACTCCAAGTGTTCTGATGGATGATTTCCTTCTTTTTATGAACATTGCAAATCTCTAGGTCAATTAAAAAGGATTATATTTTCCTTCATCCTCACTTAGATAAGGAAGCAATGCTTATCCCCAAATCGGTAACTATTGTTGCCAAGGAAAACTCTCAGCTAGCTATCATGGTTGATGCTCCTCCTTCGTCTATTCTCTTGTTGGTGAGAATACTATGGATGGTATTAATGTTATAGCTATTTATGCTATATTGGTCCCTATTATTGATGATCGTGGTATTTCATTAAACTTGGTTTCTAGTGTGGATGTTTTTGGGGATCATATTATGGAATAGGAGACTCAATGTTATAATCTTTTTGGCCTTATGGTTGTTTCTAATAATGTGCATATTATTAATATTTCATGTTCTCATTTATCTGATGATGCTTTGCCTTCATTGGGCTTTGGGAAGCAGCATTTGAATATTTTTTTCTCGTGGGAATTCTGTTGTTAATTCTAACTGATTGAACTCACATAATCGTCGGGGGATAACAGGACTGTTAAGGAAGTTAATGTTTGTAATTGCCATGATTTGCAAGATGAAGTTGATTTGAATGTTGTGCAAGTTGATAATTATTATTTTCTACCATTTTAGGTTAAAAAAATAAGAAACTTAAAAATAAAAAGGTTTGTGTAGAACTTCAGGTACTCTATTGGTACTTCTAGATCTAAAGCTCATCCTAACCCTTCTTTTAATGCTTAGTTCTTTTCTGGTTCTTTTTTTGGGGTTGAATCTTTTTGCCTACATGGTGTTTGTCCAGGCAGGTTGGTTTTCTTTGTTACTTGTTGGGCTGGTCCTTATTGTTTGTTTAGGCATTCTCACTGGCTCCTCTGGTTGCTCTGGTTGGTGTCATATGGGTGTTTGTGTTTGGAGCCTTTTGTGCAAGTGTTAGCGGGTCTTGCATTTTTTTTTATTGCTGTTTTTAAGTCATGCCCTGATTATGCGTGTGTTGGCTTGCTTATGATTCATTCTCTATGTGGGTTGTTTAGTTGTCTGGTGGTTTGGTGGTTGTTTATGTTCTTCTTTGGTGTTGTTTTGCATTTTTGCTTTTCTAACTAGTTTTCTTGTTTGAAGGTTTTCTTTCTTGCAGGTTTGTTTTGTTGTTTGGGTCTTGATCTTCCTTTTACTTGGCTTGATTGATGTTTAGAGGCCCTCTTGTGCTTGGGTTTTTGCAACTTCAGGGTTTTTGATTTTGATGTTCTTGCTGGGTTGCTTCGTTGTTTGGGCTCTAGCTTCTTTTCGGGTGGTGGCTTCATGTTGTCCCGTAGCTTTTTATTTTGTTTTCTTTTACTTTGTAATGTAATTGAGTTCTTTAGAGCTATTAGGTTTGTTTTATTTTGGATGTAGCTCTATGAGCAGTAATGGTTTTCGATCCCTTTAAGAACTTGTAACTTATTTTCAGATTTAACGTATAGGCCCCATCATATATTTTTACAAATATACATATATATATACAAGATAGTGTAAAACAATTTAATAGTTTCATGGGATACGATTACAGATCTTTTTTTTTTTTTCATTTCGAAATACATCCGTGAATTACAATGTGTTTTATTTCAAAGATTCATAAATTGCAATAGTAATAAAAAAAATTAAATAGCTATGACAAAACTAAATTACTTGCCAATATAAAAACCTGAAATCAATTCCAATAAGATCATAACCATTCAACTAAAACAAATTAAAAAGTCAGACTACAAAAGAATCAACTAAACTTTCTTATGAAGGCCTAAAAAGCCCAACACTTTATTGATACATATCTACTCTTCAACAAGGGTATATGAGTAATTATGTATATGCATTAATCATTATTGTGCTAATTATTACTGCTGATGACTTCCAATTAATGGAACCTTCTCCTGAATCTTGAAACCTTGTGGATTGGTTTATCTGAAAAATCATAAGTAGCCAGTGATTATCTTAGGAAATACACTTTGTTCGTGATTTCATAAATAGTAATATTTCAACGGATTTGATGTCTAGAAACCCAGATCACCGCAGCCATGGATCAGGTATCCCAGAGAGAGATTATTACGTGTGGAGGCCGGTTCGATTTTCTCTATATGAACAGTAAAAGCGCAATGGTGAACAGTCAAAATACAATTCACAGAGACAAACTGGACATTTTTTGTTTCCGATCTTGTCCAGTTTCGCTTCCTTATGGAATATATTATTTGCCACCAACATAATTGGTCGCAAAATATTTGTAAAAAGCACTTTAGACCACCACTAGGAATCCGATCACAAAATGATCTCTGTGATTTGTTTTGGGACGGATACGAGATCGCAATAGCGTGTTATATCTATCATTAAGTGAAAAATGTACGCATAAAATAAGACAGAACTTGCATAAGATTGATTTTCATTTAACATTAGGCAGATAATCATAAGCTTGAAAGAAGCCTCTATTCTCTCTCATTAGCTCCTTCCAAACTGCACATAAAGTATTAACTAATCAACAAAAATAAGAATACAAATAGAGAGAGAGAGAGAGTCCTCGTTTTACACTATTAGGAATATTAAGTTTTTATTAGCTGTTATCAACTGCTCCTTTTTGTCGATCAGTGAGGCTAGTAATGCTCCTGCTGTTCGTCTGGCGATGTTGGGGGTGAATTTTACCAGTTTCAATGAATATTCATTCAATCTCCTTCCTAATTACATTAAGGGTTTAATTAATTTGGATCATCTGGGTGTCCCTTATATTAATGCTTGATTTTTTCTGGGGTTGCTGCTATTTTGTGTGGTCGTGCCTTTTGATTTTGGGTTCCTATTTTTTAGCTTTGGGAGGGCTGGTTTGAGCAATTATGTCTTGTTTCCCAATTTCAATTACTTATCCCCTGTTGTGCTTTCTGGAGGCGTCTTCCATTGCAGTTTTACTGAAATTTATTTAAATTTGGCTGTTTTTTATCTTACTTTGTTTCAGTGGATTCCTAATATTGTTAATTTGAGTTGTTTTTTTCTTCCTGCTGGTCGCTGTCTTATTGTTTGGGTTCCTTTCCTGGCGGTTAATAATTGTCTATTTCATTTTGATGGTAATCTGGAGGTTTTGGTTAATCCGGGGAACATATTTACTTTACTTTTCGGTATTATCATTCAGAATTCTAGCTTTTAACATTGTTTACTCCATTCTATCATTAATTTTTTGAAGTTCATTCGGGGGACTGAGAGTCCTAGGCGCTTGATCTGTTTTTCTGACTTTTTCTGGCATTCTAAGTCTATCAGGTTCTGCTTTGGTAGAGGGAAGTATGTTATAAAGATGTGTTCTTTCAAACTTTCCATTCTCTGCCAGTTGGTTTTTCTTGTTCTGGATGGGAATCATAATCTGGAAGTTTTTTCCAATATCCCGTTTAAGAGTGATTCTAATGTTTTCCTGTGGAGTATTTCTTGCAGGCCCATTGGTAATTGCTGTAGTGGGAGCTTTAAGGCTTGCAAGGTTCTTTTCTTTCCTCTCTTTCTCTACTATTTCTTTTTCCTTCTGAGTTTTTGCAGGAAGTTCGTGCTGGAAACTATTTATTGGATCTTCCTTTTTTGGGTGCTGTTGTCTCACAGTTTTTTTTTTTTTTTTTTTTTTTTTTTTTATCATACTAATATTGGAAGGAAGATATTTGTGGCGTTATAAGGTTGAAGGAGGGTGTAAAGTTATCCGCATGATATCAAGCGAAGGGCCAAAAAGTGCATAGAATCCAGGAGGTGGATCAAGGAAGGATAAGAAAGGCAAAGGATAGCAGGAACGTACATATTGCTATTAATGTTACACGTGGCCTAATCAAATACCTTCATATGGAATTTCGTGGATCCCATCCCATCTTTAAAATGTGTAGATATTGCATGGGTCCAATCATAATATTGTTTAGTCAATAAAAACAAATAAATAATTGCTCACTTTGTATTCTTTAAGCTAAAAAAGTAGTTTCCAATGTAGGGCTAATAAGATCGTTTGGGACCATTTATTTTTGTTTAGCGACTTTTTTGTAGAAAATTAATT
>NW_021427982.1:39912-47066 GCF_001605985.2 Dendrobium catenatum
TTTGTATTAAAAAATCATTTTAAGAAGCAACAAAAATGTTGTCCCAAACAAAACCTTAAGATGATTTTTATGACTTCTTGAAGCAGTTTTTTAGTACAAAATTTTAAATTTGTATACTAAAAAGCTACTTCAAGAAGCAGCAAAAAAATCATCCCAAATGAATCCTTAAGCTTGTTTTAGCACGGCTTTTTTTTTTCCTTCTTAAATAAGCTTTTTAGTACAAAAATCAAAATTTTTGTACAAATAAGCCGTTTTAAGCAACAGTACAAAAGCCTTCTCAAATGAAATATTAGGCTTCGTTTTGGACAGCTTTTTTGTTGCTTTCTAAAACAGCTTTCTAGTACAAAAATTTCTTGAATTAAAAAATTTTATACTAAAAATCTATTTTAGAAAGTGCGAAAGTTAACCCAAAAGGAGCCTAAATGTGTTTTGAGGTTAAGTTTGTGATTAAATTAGTAGTCGACCTTGATAATCTTTCTTTAAAGATGCGACGTCAATATCACTCCATCCAATGTACCTATTGTCAATGTTCATTGAACAATTACAAAATAATGATCAATTTAAGACAATTGCTGATGCCTACTAATCACTGTAACGTTGAATTTTTTTTTTTTTAAAAATCCAAATTTTTAATATAAATAAACTACAAAAATGGGCTTACTAAGAGATTGTTTGTAAAATGAATAAGTATAGCTGGTTTGCATATTTCTAATAACATAAAAAACTCATATGAACAATTTATTGTAGAGGATGAGTTCAAGTAAAGTCATTTGTGAAGTACATTGGAACTAAAGAGCCTTAATGCAGTCTCTAATGACTTTGCTTTAGGCTTGATAAGCATCTTTGTAACATGGGTGTTGCGTCATGGAATAATCGCAACGATAGAGAAATATAAAGTTTAATGTCTTAGCTTTGTATGAAGATCCAGCACGTAATTAGATAAAAAGAGAGGGCACATCATTTATAAGAGGAAGCAAGTTTTTTGCGTAAAAAACCCCTGAAAATGAGGAAAAACCACGGGATCTTTTTAGTTTGAATGAATTCAATAGTATTTGCAGTTGATTACAAATTAGGCCCTTCATTGGTGGGAAGGTCTTGGCTTGGTGTATCAAATATATATTATACATAGTGTATTACATGGTGGAAGCAACAAGAATCATTGTTGATGTGTTCGTTTGGTCGAAAGGACTGTAGTCGGCAGGCAATAGAGATCATAAAGATCGTTGTCTAGCGATGGAGGTCGAAAGGACTGTAGCCGGTGGGCAACAGAGGTCAGAATGACCGTTGTCTAGCGACAGAGGTCAGAAAAATCATAATTGGCGGGCGAAGGAGGTCAGAAGGGCCATAGTAGGAAGGCAATGGAGTTCTAACATCAATTGGTGGTCTTGCAAAAGTTTGGTGTTAGTTTGTGGCTGGGAAAAAAACTGGCATTAATTGACAGTCAGGTAGAAGTCTAATGTCAATTGGTAGCCAGATAAATGTCTAGCATCAGTTGGCAATCGGGTAGAAGTCTGACGATATGCATAAGTTCGGCATCAGGTAGAAATTCGACGACGGGCAGAAGTTTGATATCGGGTAGAAATCCAGTGACAGGCAGAAGTCCGGCGTCAGGTAAAATTTCAACGTTAGTTGGTAGCCGGTAGAAGTCTAATGTGAGTTGGCCGTCGGGCTGAAGTTTGATTATGCGTAGAAGTCTATCGACGGGTGTAAGTCTATTGTCTTCTAGAAATTTGATGACATACATAAGTCCGGCAATAGGCAGAAACCCTTCATCGGGTTGAAGTTTGATGAAAATTCAGAGACATGCAGAAGTCCGAAGACGGGCGGAAGTCTAACGTTGGGAAGAAATCTGGCAATGGTTAAAAGTCAAATGTCGGGTAGACATCCAACATCAGTTGGTAGCTGGTAGAAATTTGGTGTCAGTTGCAGTCAGACAGAAGTCTAATGACGGATTGACGTCCGACAACGGGCATAAGTCTGTCATTTGGTAGAAATCTTGTGATGGGCCGAAGTCCAACAATAGGTAAAAGTCTGATGAAAGTTTGGATACATGTAGAAGTCTGGCGGCAGGCGAAAATTTGACGTTGGGTAGAAATCTGGCAACTGGTGGAAGTTCGATGTCGGGTAGAAGTCCAACGTCAGTTGGTAGCCAGTAGAATTCCAGTTTCAATTGGGGATCAGGCATAAGTCCTACGAAGGGCAGAAGTCCGACGACGGGCATAAGTCCGACGTCGGGTAGAAATTCGGCGATGGGTCGTAGTCCTGCATCGGGTAGAAGTCCGGTGACAGGCATAAGACCGGCAACAGGCAGAAGTCCGGTGTCGGGTAGAAATTCGATGATGTTCGGTGGACGGGCATAACTTTAGCGTCAGTTGGTGTTTGGGCAGAACTTCGACTTCGATCAGTTATTGGGGAAGAACTCCGGCGTCGGTCAGCTACTGGATGAAAGTTTGGAGGTGGTCAAGGAGGAGTCTCTTCCTTCTATTCCTTTTCTTTCTTTTCTTCTCGCTTAATAGAGCTACATCCTAGTATCGGCGTCGGTCAGCTACTGGATGAAAGGATTTTGGCATTTGTTGGTGATCGGGGAGAACTCTGGCGTAGGCCGGCTGCCGAGTGGAAGTCTGGCAATTATCGAGGAGGAGTATCTTTCTTCTCTTCCTTTTCTTACTTCTTTTCTTTCTTGAGCCTCCTTCTTCTCCTTCTTAGGTGTCACATTCTATGAGAAATGAGTGGTTTATTTATAGTTTTCTGAGAGTGGCATGGCGGAGGAAAATCAAGGGTAATTTGGGAGTGGTTTGAATGGACGGCTGATGTTCATTCCCTTGATTATAAATCATTTAATAGACATTTGAATGTATTAATGATATCATAATTTGGCTATCTTGAGCTCGTTGGATTCGTCTCATCGAGCCACTCGATTCGACTATAAGCATGTCACATTTGGAAACCGTTTGGTAATCCAAATTATGGTTTGAACCTTCCAAATGTGCTTCGGGTCTTTGATTTGGACTCATTGGGGTGGTTCAGATTCAGTCGAATTTTGTGTCATTGGATTCATATTTTTGAGACGTTCAGTTCGACTATAAGTTTGCTTAAATCGGAGTTCAGATGGTCCTTGATTTAATTTTTGAAGTTTCCAACTTGATTTTGCCTCAAGATTCGTGCCCAATCAACATAATTTTTTTGATGATATATCAATGGGCAAATAGCCATGGTAACTTCAAATTTCAAGTAAGAATTTTTCAAGCATTAAAAGTATTTATAAAATAGCTTTGGCAACTTGAACATGCTAACGAGATTCAGTTTAGTCGATATTAACTATACATTTTATTCTTAACTTGTAGCTCATTTATTATGACTAATCATATAATCAACACATTGATTGCTCCATAACAATTAAAGACATTGCGTGAACTTCTCTCATAAAAACAATAAAGCAACTAATTTTTAGAGCAAAATAATTAGTCACAAGTCTTTCGCCCAAAGAATTCTTCACTAGAGATCAATTCAAAGTAATTTTTAGAGCAAAACAACTATATGATATATTTTTTATTTTTTTATTTTTAGAGCAAAATAATTACTAAAGATCAATTCAAAGTAAATGTTCTTACTAATAGAAGAAAAACTTACGAAAGATTATAATCACATTATGATCAAATCTCAAATCTCATAAAGTAATACTTGTAGGAAATAAAATATAAAAAAAGTAAAAGTAAAAGCAAACTATGATTTTTATAGTGGTTCGGTCGAACATGATTTACATCTTCTCCCCAAAGGTCCTCCTCTTTAGATATTATACTAATAAACGCTCTTTCTACACTTACAAAGGCGAAGAAGCCTATCCCTATTCTTAGGTGGAGAATGGCCTTCATGAAGCACTTCCACTTAAAAAGTATAAACCCTCCTGCTTTCTACAACAATGGAGATATCGCTCCCTCCTTTTGCTCCTTATAATGGTGGAGATACTGCTCCCATAGCCACCTCAACTAGTCACAAGTCTTTCGCCCAAAGAATTATTCACTAGAGATCCTCTCTAAGAGCTCCAAAATCAAAATATGAAGGACCGAAGGTGCAAACCAACAAGGGCAATCGTGTGACTCCCTTACACACCCCCTAAACTACCTAAAGGAATAATCCGTTAACCTCATCTTCTCTCTCCCAAGTGAATTGGACAATCTAAAAAGTGATGAGACACCTCTCCCTCTCCAAAGATCTCTCTCTTAGGAAAAAATGCCTTTGGCTATTCACTTGCATCCCACTCTTATAATATGAAAAGAATTAGATTAGAAAATTTAAAATTAAACCCTAAATTTTAATTATGTTGTTCTAATCTTATAGTATGAAGTGTTAAAAAAAACAAATAAAAAAAATCTTATAGTACTAAATGTGTATCGTACTATTCCATTAGTTAAACACTAATTTCTAAGCTTTGTTAGATCGGGTTGTATGGTTATTAATCATACACTATGCTAAGCTATATTCAATAACGGATCATCTAGGACGAAGCAATTTTTATCCAGAATGGTTTTCTTAAATCATATTGGAAAATGTGTTGTACAATATAATTGCCAATCAAATTTAATCCTAATTTGATTGAATGATTAATGGTTTAAATTAGGAAAGATTCATTGATAATTATACAATACAAATTTTTTTGTACGATATGATTACGTCAAATTTTAAATTTTGAATTTACCAAAATTTGTTAACTCATATTCAACTGTGTGGGTTTTAGCAAAATAATTGAACATCACATCATGTACAATCATAATCATACAAATTAAATATGCTAAATTAATTTAATTGTTTTTTAAATGATAAAAATGTATAATATAATTATAAAGAATTTAAGTGTTTAGTTTCATCTTCACTTGTGAGTGTGTGCTCGATTTCTTGTCAAATATCACCTAATTACATAAAGGACATAGGAAAAAATAAAATAAAAACTTTTTTAGATTTAACTAGACTCAATGCTGCAATTTTTTTCTTGAGTTTGCTTCTTTAACTCGACTTTGTGTATGTTGTACTTGAAATGTTTTTTTTTTTTGAACCAAATGTAATCCACCTACAGGCCTACGTGTTAATATCGGGAAAAGAATACACAGTCCTTAAAGGGACCTCTAGCTCACTACTGCTCTGAGCAGCTATAACAAAATAAAAAAGAAACCTAAGAGCCGGAGTTCCCTACTAATCAAAAATTACATTAAAATTTAGTAACATTCTATGAACCAAAAACAAAGGGAGAAAATAATCACTTTCAGCATATCCCTCGATCAGCACACGTACCCTGCTCAAAACGAGCGTGGAGTTCCAAAAACCTGAAAAACAGACCTACAAGGATACTAGAGCAAAAATTAAACAAGCAGTAAAAGCTAAATTGCGGAATAGAGACCAATAAAATGTAAATGCTCCCAGGATTGTAAAAGTCCCACAATATATGTACCCTTTAGTGTCAAACCATTAGGATACCTGCTACCGAAAAACCACACCACCAAGGCAAAAAATCCAGTCAATAAAGTTGGTCCCATAAAAATTTGACCAGGTAACCATCTTAAAGCACAAGTAGACCAAATTACAAAAATCAAAGCAGTGCATGATGCTATTATGCATTAACAAAATTAAGAGTTGAGAACAAAATGTCTCCAACACCAAGATCTGCTACTTAAAATTCATCTTGCAGCACCAACTAAACCAACAACCAACAATAGAAATAAAAATCGCCCACACCACCAGGAGCTGCACAATAACCACCACCGAAACCTCCAACCAGGCACCACATAGCAAAATGATCACTCACATTACCTCCAGGAATGAAGATAAAGAGCAACAATAAGGAACATCAGCCAGAAACCATTAAAATCATTGCTCAAGCCCAAATTAAATCACCACAATAGGGGCAAAACCACTACACCGAAAAAACTCAGTCGATAACAAAGAACCTCCTTCTCCTCAAGTTTCAAGAATACCCTTAAGCTGTTAGGACAATTTTCCCAAACAAAATCTTATCTCATTGACACACGAGCCCAACGAGCAAGCCAAACAGCACAAACGTTACCTCCATTCAAAATATGCAGAAAAGAGTAATTTAAGCCCAACAGGCATTGTTTTATCTCACAAATAAGATAGAAGCAGTTAGCATTACAACAAGCATCCTCCTCCTCAAAAATCAGAGAAAATTAAAGGATTTGATGACTTCAAATAAACAAATTAACAATATTAATATTGGTGCAAAGATGGACAACACTAAAGGATGGCCTTATAAATTGCTTGATGATAATCAACATGTTTAGAGGGCCCGCAAAGCCAGCAACAAAATAGCCGTTGCTATCCCGATCACCCACCAAAACCAGCAACATTACTATTAGTACTAACATCAATATTTAATTGTAAGAAGTTATGAGGAGTTTGTTCCACTTAAAAGTACGCAAAAGAGGAATTGAAGGATCCACGGAACCACCTAAAGTTTCAAAAAACAGAATAATAATTTTTAAAACCTCACATAAATCAATTTAACAGCCAAAAAGAGCGACCTCTATCTTTAACTTCTGAATGACATTCGAATGGCACATCTTCACACGTTAAAAATGGAGTTTCTCTCCAACCAAAGGAACCATAAGATCAACCAAGGAATAACATTACGAATATGACCTTTAATGTTAACCAACCAACAATCAAAAAAAGCTTTAAGAGAAAGATGTAGTTAAAACAATTTAATTTAAAATCATTCAAAATAAACCCACGTCCTCACAGCAAATAGAACCCGAAATCAAAACATGATGAATGTTCTCAGTGTGCAAACAACATTGACATTTGGAAGCAAGACTGAGCCCCTTATAAATCATTTATCATCCATAGAAGAAAACCTATGTAAGGCTCTTCCAAACAAAAATAGAAAATAGTGCTAGGGAATATTCTTATGCCAAATTTTAGTCTAAATCTTCCACAATCACCTTATTTAAAGGCATTCAAGCACTTTTAAGAGAAAATTTACCATCTTAAAGAGCATTAAACATAAGAATATCCTTTGAGTGATTATAATAGGCACCTTAATGATCCGCTCCATAATGCAATCAGGAACCTCATTAGAAATCTTATGAATATCCCAACAATTATTACTGAAAAAAGAGTTCACTTAAGCATGGAAAAAGAAGAAG
>NW_021427982.1:47166-78349 GCF_001605985.2 Dendrobium catenatum
GCAGCTCATTTATTATGACTAATCATATGATCAACACATTGATTGCTCCATAACAATTAAAGACATTGCGTGAACTTCTCTCATAATTTAAGGATACAGAGAAAATCATATATATATATATATATATATATATCAACAATGATATTACTCCAATATTACAATAGGGCTATAAGGAGTGAAAGTGCTTTGGCACATCAAGATGGCAGGTGAATTGGTTATTTTAAAATTTTAACTAAAGGAAAACAAATCAATATACATTAAATATCAGTTATAGCTTTGAACAACAATAAAGCAACTAATACTATATGATATATTTTTTATTTTATTATTTTTAGAGCAAAATAATTACTAAAGATCTATTCAAAGTAAATGTTCTTACTAATAAAAGAAAAACTTACGAAAGATTATTAAAATCACATTATGATCAAATCTCAAATCTCATAAAGTAATACTTGTAGGAAATAAAATATAAAAAAAGTAAAAGTAAAAGCAAACTGTGATTTGTATAGTGGTTCGGTCGAACTTGATTTACATCCGCTCCCCAAAGGTCCTCCTCTTTACTAATTATACTAATAAACGCTCTTTCTACACTTACAAAGGCGAAGAAACCTATCCCTATTCTTAAGTGGAGAATGACCTTCATGAAGCACTTCCACTTAAAAAGTATAAACCCTCCTTCTTTCTACAACAATGGAGATATCACTCCCTCGTTTTGCTCCTTATAATGGTGGAGATACTACTCCCACAGCCACCTCAATTAGTCACAAGTCTTTCGCCTAATGAATTCTTCACTAGAGATCCTCTCTAAGAGCTCCAAAATCAAAATCTAAAGGACCGAAGGTGCAAACTGACAAGGGCAATCATGTGACTCCTTCACACACCCCCTAAACTACCTAAAAGAATAATCCATTAACCTCATATTCTCTCTCCCAAGTGAATCGGACAATCTAAAAAGTGATGAGACACCTCTCCCTCTCCGAAGATCTCTCTCATAGGAAAAAATGTCTTTGGCTATTCACTTGCATCCCACTCTTATAATATGAAAAGAATTAAATTAGACAATTTAAAATTAAACCCTAAATTTTAATTATGTTGTTCTAATATTATAGTATGAAGTGTTAAAAAAACAAATAAAAAATCTTATAGTACGAAATGTGTATCATACTGTTCCATTAGTTAGACCAGCGTTATTTAAAAAAAAATTTCGTACGTTTTCCCTAGCCGTTTCGCTCTGGGTTTTCCTGGGCATTTTCGTGGTGCCATCTCTCGAGGCTTTTGTTCCGCTGGTTTCGGCGTTGATCATTTTTGTTGTTCTTCTTTCTTGTGGAAACCTCGTCCCTTTTCTGGCTTTTTCGCTTCTTCGGCGGTCTTTTCGTTTCTTTGTCGTTGCTTTTTTTTTCTTGCTAGTGGGGTGTTTTGTGGTTAGGTTGGTGGTTGGGGGGGGGGGGTGACGTTTGTGGGGGGTGGGGGGGGGGGGATGACGTCTCCTACGTCATCCATCCCTTTGGTTTCTTCGGTTCTGACTGGTAAGAATCGTTCCTTTAAGGATGTTGTCTCGGGTAGTTCGTCTTCTTCGACTAATCAAGTTCCTTTTGTAAGATCCTCGTTTAAGGGCTGTCCTGCACTTTTTTTTAAGACTCTGTGGTTTCTCAGCTAGCTGAGTCTTTTGCTTTTACTATGATCGGTAAATTCGTTCTACGACGCCCTAATTTAGATGTTATCCGCAAGTATTTTCTTTCGCTTAAGCTGCCTGGTTCATTTAATATGGGGCTTTTGGATCCTCATCATATAGCTATACAACCCGTGGCCTGGAATATTGACCCATGATGAAGCGCAAGCCCTCGTAGTTAATTACATCGTAGGGAGATAATGATGTAGTATAATGATGTCAGTGATGATGCTAGACTTAGATGATTTTCATTTTCTGATAAAGCTAAAATATGGTTAATTACATCTTGAACTATCACCTTTCACTTGTCTAAGTTCAACGCTGCGCGCCTTTTCTTTACGAATGACTTGGATTATAGTCGTATTTCTTCTCGGCGGTCGTATTATGTTCAAGGTTGTCAAATGAGGTTACTTAAATGGTCACCGGATTTTGATGTGATGGAGGAATCTCCTATTGCCCGGTGTGGATTTCCTTCCCTAACCAACATTTACATTTTTTTAATTCTCATGTTCTATTTTGTCTTGCTGCTGTGTTTGTTAGATCTTTACAAACGGATTAAGCTACTGCTTCGTTATCAAGACCTTCTGTGGCGAGAGTTCTGGTGGAGCTTGATGTGTCCAAAAAACATCCTCAGGAAGTTTGGTTGGGTTCAAAATTGAAGGGTTATTTCCAAAAAGTGGAGTTTGAAAACCTTCCTACATTATGCTCTCATTGTAGGAAGCATGGGCATGGTATTAATGAATGTTTTAGGTTGCACCCTAATCTTCGTTTGGATAAAGGCCCTTCTTCTTCTAATGGTGCCCAGGCTGGTGGGGAAAAATTGTTGAAAGAACCTATAGACCTTGGTGAGGCGTCTGGTCCTGGTTCTTCCTTTAAGGAACCATTGATTCAAAATGTGGAGACAGTTTGTGGTTCAGACTCTTTGGTCCCCAATACTGAGCTTGGGGAGGAGCCCACTCCTTCTGATGAGTTGGTTGGTTTTTGAGCCTCTACAGGATTGTACTCTTCCTCTAACTAATGAGTTGGATTTGGTTATAACCCCTAATGTTCCTAATATGCCTGTTAATGTTGCTGCTATTATGGTTTCAAATGGTCCTAGTATATCTTCTAATGATGTTCCTAATTCATCTCATTTGCCTGTTCAGGATGTTATACCTACTAACAAGTCTCTTCCTCCCTTAGATAAAGCTAATTGGCAAGATGCTATAACTGTTCATACTTCGAATACTCTGGAAGTCGTGCTTGATCTTGGGGACATTGATTTATCCAAAGCTTTGGAGCCTACGGTTGTAAGTGAGGTTTTTTCTTTAGTTGCTTCCAAACCTCCTTTGGGGGCTCTTTCGAATAATTTTTCTACTAGATAATGATGTCAGTGATGATGCTAGACTTAGATGATTTTCATTTTCTGATAAAGCTAAAATATGGTTAATTACATCTTGAACTATCGCCTTTCACTTGTCTAAGTTCAACGCTGTGCGCCTTTTCTTTACGAATGACTTGGATTATAGTCGTATTTTTTCTCGGCGGTCGTATTATGTTCAAGGTTGTCAAATGAGGTTACTTAAATGGTCACCGGATTTTGATGTGAGGGAGGAATCACCTATTGCCCGGTGTGGATTTCCTTCCCTAACCAACATTTACATTTTTTTAATTCTCATATTCTATTTTGTCTTGCTGCTGTGTTTGTTAGACCTTTACAAACGGATCAAGCTACTGCTTTGTTATCAAGACCTTCTGTGGCGAGAGTTCTGGTGGAGCTTGATATGTCCAAAAAACATCCTCAGGAAGTTTGGTTGGGTTCGGAATTGAAGGGTTATTTCCAAAAAGTGGAGTTTGAAAACCTTCCTACATTATGCTCTCATTGTAGGATGCATGGGCATGGTATTAATGAATGTTTTAGGTTGCACCCTAATCTTCGTATGGATAAAGGCCCTTCTTCTTCTAATGGTGCACAGGCTGGTGGGGAAAAATTGTTGAAAGAACCTATAGACCTTGGTGAGGCGTCTGGTCCTGGTTCTGCCTTTAAGGAACCATTGATTCAAAATGTGGAGACAGTTTGTGGTTCAGACTCTTTGGTCCCCAATACTGAGCTTGAGGAGGAGCCCACTCCTTCTGATGAGTTGGTTGGTTTTTGAGCCTCTACAGGATTGTACTCTTCCTTTAACTAATGAGTTGGATTTGGTTATAACCCCTAATGTTCCTAATATGCCTGTTAATGTTGCTGCTATTATGGTTTCAAATGGTCCTAGTATATCTTCTAATGATGTTCCTAATTCATCTCATTTGCCTGTTCAGGATGTTATGCCAACTAACAAGTCTCTTCCTCCCTTAGATAAAGCTAATTGGCAAGATGCTATAACTGTTCATACTTCGAATACTCTGGAAGTCGTGCTTGATCTTGGGGACATTGATTTATCCAAAGCTTTGGAGCCTACGGTTGTAAGTGAGGTTTTTTCTTTAGTTGCTTCCAAACCTCCTTTGGGGGCTCTTTCGAATAATTTTTCTACTATTGAGGATGGTGTGCTTTTCTTAGAGTGATATGGCCCCTCCTTTGGGGCCGGTTGATTCTCATATTGATGCTCAGTCCTTTTTAGTTTATCATTATCATTGTGATGATTATATTGATATGGAGGTGGATATTATGGATAAATGTTATGCTAGAACTGATGATGACTTAAGTTTTTCTAAGGGTCGTTGGAAGAGGGGTCGTAAGCCCAGGAATGTAGTTTTGTCGCCAAGAAATACCCTTTCTCATACTTCTCATTAAGCTTGTTTTTTTATGTTTAATGCTATTATTTGGAATGTTCGGGGCGGGCATTGGTTGCCCTTCTTTTAGAATTAGAGTTAAAAACTTATGTCGTATGCATAACATTTCTATCCTTGTTTTACTTGAACCTCTTATTTCTGTTGACAAACTGTGTGGCACTGCTAAGTTCTTGGGTTTTAAATCTTCTTTTGCTAACATTTCCAACAAAATTTGGGTCTTTTGGAAGGATTTCGTTAGAATTGATATTATTGGTAACTTTCATCAAGTTCTTCAATGTAATATCGAAAGTTCTAATTTTCAATGTTGCTCGTCTTTTGTTTATGCTACTTCTTCTCTCTTTACTAGAAGAATTCTTGGGGAGCAAATTTGTCAGTTTCATAATATTTGCAGTCTTCCATAGATTGTTGGTGGGGATTTCAATACTATTTCTAGTCCATCTGAACGCATGGGGGGTTCTCTTCCCATTTATCAATCCATGGAAGATTTCAATGATATCATATCGGATTGTAATCTTATTGATATTGGTTTTTCTGGCAACAATTTTACTTGGCATCGTGGTCATTTGTGGCAAAGGTTGGATAGAGTGCTTTTCAATGATTCTTGGCTTAATGCTTTTCATTTGACTAAAGTTGAGCGTCTTAGTCGTACTCTCTCTTACCATTCCCCTATTCTTATTAATATTAAGAATGATTGTAGTGCCCCTATTTCTCACTTTAGGTTTTAGAATATGTGGTTGCTGCACCCTTCTTTCCTTGATGTTGTGAGGGTTAATTGGGAGGCCCCTCTTTTCCCTGATGACACTATCTCTGGTATGCATAGATTATGGCTTAAACTCAAAAGGCTTAAGCTTGTGTTGAAGTGGTAGATTCATAATGTCTTTAAATACTTGTTTACCCATATCTCATCTGCTGAAGCTAAAGTTAATTCTCTTGATAGCTTGTGTCAATCGGATCCTACTGAGGTTAATTTTGCTTTGCTTAATGAGGCTAAAGTAGAGCTTTGTAAGCTTCAAGAGCAAGAGGAGGTGTTTTGGAAATAGAAAGTGGCTATTAAGCATTTGGTTGATGGTGATAAGAAAACTAAATATTTTCATGCTTTGGTTAAGAAGAGGCGTTCTTCTAATTTCATTCATAAAATCTCTCGTGGGGATGGGTCCATGTCAGAGGATTATGGGGAGATTTCAAATCTTGCTGTTAATTTTTTTCAATGTCATCTTAACAAAACCTTTTATCATGCTAGTTCTCCTAGTAGGGGACAATGCTTTGTTAACTATTCCTCCTTTGGAGGAGCTTAAAGTTGTCTTATTTGGTATGAATTCTAATTCTGTGGCGGGTCTTGATGGTTACACTACTAAGTTTTTTCAAAAAACTTGGCCTATTATATCCACGGATTTGCTTACTGCGGTTAATGATTTCTTTAAGGGTTCTACTATTCCTAAATTCTTTTCTTCTACTTCCATTGTGCTTCTTCCTAAGAATAATTCTACTAACTCTTGGAATGATTTTAGACCCATTAGCTTGTGTACTGTCTTTTATGAAGTGCTTTCTAAAATTCTTATGAATCGCTTAATTGTTCTTTTTCCTAACCTTATTTCTCCGTACCAGATGGGTTTGGTTAAAGGTAGAGCTATCTCTGACAATATCCTGTTGGCGCAGGAATTTTGCAATGATCTTGATGTTAAGTGTCGTGGTGGCAACATGATCATGAAACTGGACATTTCGAAGGCTTATGACAATATTAATTGGAATTTTATTTATAAGATTTTGAGTCTTTTTGGTTTTGATGTTTCTTTCATCAGTCTCTTAAATCATGCATTGAATCTCCTTACTTTTCTATTCTTCTTAACGGTGAGAGTCATGACTTTTTTAAGTCGTCTCATGGGTTGCATCAGGGGGATCTGATTTCCCCTGCCCTTTTTATCCTTGCTGAGGATTACCTATCTAGGGCTTTGGAGGATACCTTTAAAAATTGTTCTAACCTTTTTTATCACATTTTAGGTGGTATTCAAATATCCCATCTTTGCTTTGCAGATGATTTTATTATTTTTTCTAATGCTAGCATTAATATGGTTGGTAAAATTATGAGTTTGTTCGAGCATTTTGAATCTGTTAGTAGTTTATCGTTTAACAAAACCAAGAGTTGCTTTATTATTGGTAAGAAAGTCCCTGCGGCTCGGGCGTTGGAGATTAAGAACATCATTGGTTTTACTCAAGCTTCTTTACCCATTAAGTATTTGGGTATTCCGTTATTCAAGGGTGGAAGAGGTCTTTTTTATTTGATGATTTAATTTCTGTTGCTCATAACAAATTATCGTTTTGGGATTCTAATTTTTTAAGTTTTGGTGGTCGTTTAACTCTTATCAAAAGTGTCCTCTGTTCTATTCCTGTCTATTGTTTTCAAACTCTTTTCCTACAAATACTGTTTGTCAGAGGATTGATAGAATTATCAATAAATTTTTTTGGAAAGGCTCTTCTAATAGTTCCAAGATTCATTGGACTTCTTGGAATAAGTGTTGTGGGTCTGTGGATGAGGGAGCCTTGGGCTGTAAATCAATGATGGACTTGGCTTCCTCATTCTCTTTTAAGCTTTGGTTTAAACTCAGGAATAATGATTGCCTTTGAGCCAATTTCATGATTGTTAAGTATTGTGGGAGGAGGCATCCTTCTCTTTGTGGCTATGTTGTTGGTAACTCTAAAGTCTGGAAACGTCTCTGCTCGGTTAAGTGCAAGGATGAGCCCTTTTTGGCTTGGGGGCTTGGTTATGGGACCATTTTCTTTAGGCAAGATGGCTGGATTAATGGTCTGTCCATTGAATCCTTATTAAATTCTATTTCTACTACGAATGTGAAAATAAACCTTTTCTTTGCCGGTCAAGGTTGGGATGTTGAGAAACTTTACGCTATTCTTCCCGATAGTATTATTAAGCTTATTTTAAAGATACCTTTAAAAATTCACTCTAAGGATGTGTTGCTTTTCTCTTTTTCGAAGGATGGTAAATTTTCGGTTAAGGAAGCTTGGCATTCCTTCAGAATCAAAAAGGCTCCGTCTAAGTTTTTTAATTTGATTTGGCATAAGTCTATTCCCTCTACTGTTTCGGTTTTTATCTGGATATTTCTTCATAAGCTTATTCCTACTGATGATAACTTGAGAAATAGAGGGTTTTTCTTACCTTCTAAATGTCAATGCTGTTTCCATATTGAGAATATGCACCATGTCTTTATTTCTAGTCCAGTTGCTGTTAAGGTTTGGTTTTATTTTGAGGAATTGTTTCAGTTCAGTTTTTTCTATGCGAATGCATCTTTATATTCTATTTTTGATAGCTGGCTGGTTAATACTAAGGGGCATATTCGTAATGTCATTCCCTGCTTGATTCTTTGGTTTCTCTGGTTAGCCTGGAATGATTCTCGTTTTAACGCTGTGCAGACGGATTTCAAGAAGATTATTCATAATATTAAGGATAAAGTGGTTGCCATGTTTTCTGTTCAGCTTATTTTGAAAAAAAATTTCAATAATGTTCCTTTTGTTGGTCACAAGATGGGCATCAATTTAATGGGAGATAATCCCATTCTTAGTTCTAGATGTATTACCTGGGAGAAGCCTTCTTCTTCTTCTATTAAGCTTAATGTTTCTAGAACTAAGTTGGGTAATTCTTTAGGTTTTGGCGGTGTTCTTAGAGATCACAATGGCTCCTTCATTTGTGGTTTTACTGGGCCAGTTGGTTGCGGGATTTCCTCCCTGGCTGTCTTGGTGTGGGTGCTTCACGGTTTAAATATTTGCATTAATCTGAATCTTACTGATGTTGTTTTGGAATCTAACTTTGATTTCAGGATGCTCATGAATTTTGATGATTATAACTGCTCTTCTACGGACTTTTATACTTTGAGGGATATTAGAGCGTCCCTTAACTTACTTAATTGTAGTTTTTCTAGTATTCCTGTTATGGCCAATGCGTCTGCCTTTGGTTTGGCTTGCATTGGTTGTGATTTTAACTCTGTTATGGATTTGGATTTTGTCCAGCTCCTGCCTAATGTTAAGGACCTTCTTATTCTGGTTATGTCAATGATTAATTGGTTGTTTTGGTTGCCTTTGGGTTTTGGCTCTAGTTTCTTCCTTGGTCTGAGTTGTTTGGTCGTTGGGCATTCGTTCTCTTTTATTTTTTTTGTTTTGCTTGGTATTTCTTCTTAGCTGACGTTCTTCAGTCTGTTACTAGGGTCCTTCTTCCTTAACCCGTGTGTTGTGCCTTCTGGCTTTGTTGTTTTGGATTGGTCTTTCTGGGCTCTTTCCTTCAGCTCTTCCTGTTGTTCTTGCTGGTCTGTGGTCTATTCCTATGGTCTGATCCTTTTGGCTGAGGTTATGGGGGCTACTGGTTGCTTCCATATGTTACTAACTATTGTTTTTTCTTGTTTCAGGGCTGGTTATTCCATTTTTGGTTGTGCAGGATCTTGTGTGGACGTGTGATTGTCAGATCTTTGCGGATTTCTGCTGCAGGGAGCATTTAGGTTGTTTTTTGTTAACGCCCTTTTTTTGGTGCTTTTCCCTAAGCACCGTAGCATGTTCCTAGGTTTCTTTGTATTGTTTTATAACAGGGTTCTCGAGCTCGTAGGTTTTCCTTTTCTTTTGATTTTGTAGCTCTTTGAGCGGTAGTGAGTTTGAGAACCCTTTAAGGACCTTGTAATTTTTTACCTATATTAATGCGTAGGCCCCTCTGGTGGGTTTTAACAAAAATAAAAATAAAAAATAATGTTCCATTAGTTAAACACTAATTTCTAAGCTTTGTTAGATCGGGTTGTATGGTTATTAATCATACAATATGCTAAGCTATATTCAATAAAGGATCATCTAGGACGAACCAATTTTTATCTAGAATGGTTTTCTTAAATCATATTGGACAATGTGTTGTACAATATAATTGCCAATCAAATTTAATCCTAATTGGATTGAATGATTAATGGTTCAAATTAGGAAAGATTCATTGATAATCATATATATAGTAGTGAGCAAAAGTTATCTAACTAATAATATTTACAATTATCAAAACACTAGGTCGGGCTCACAGATTTCAACACTATTCTCATTTTTTATGATGACAAATAGTATCGGTTAGATTTTATATTTTCAAATTAATGCTTAATTCCTTGCATAGGTCTCCCCCTCACTCCATGCCCTTTTTTTTACTAGAAAACCTTTATAATTAAATTTAAATTTCAAAAACATTTATATTATTTATTTTAATTATATTATACTTTTTATTTTAAAATATCACTGTAGAAACAAATAACACGACAAAAAATAAGAACACTAATTTTGCATTAAGAACTATAAATTGAGTGCAAACTGCATCAACTAGTACTAATAAAGAACATCAAAAAATCTATATGTTTGCTGCTATAACCAATTAGAACCATTCTCACTTTTGACATCACAAAATGAAGGATAAACTAGAAGGAAAATACACCAAAAAATAGGAAATTATAAAATAATAGAAAATATAAACATCACCTAGCATGGTGTTTTTGATCAAGTTATGTTGGTTGTAGCTGGAAATATTGGTGAAGTGAAGCGAAATGGTCTTAAAATCACACACAATCTACCTCATGTTGTTTTTACAACTCCTGCAACGACTATGTGGACTACCTAATATGAGAGTCGACCTTAACTATAAGTAGGCAAAATGCTAAGTTCAGGCATCTTATGGATGATATTAAGAAAGGGAAAATGGAGGGTGTACGACTATTCCACCTACTTATGCTTCTTCCTCAGAGTCGGATATAGCCACCTCTGGTGTTTCACTATGTTTGCCACTATAAATGATATTGAAGGAGTTATCAATGAAGAAAGTGGGTTGGTTGTTAGGTGGTGCAGGATGGTTTAGGCTGTATTTAGAGTTTAGGACATATGATATGATGTTTCATAAGGCTATGTTTTATTTTTTCCTGGATCTAGGGTTACTAATAGAGGTTAGATTCACTATATGCTTAATAATCATAGTTGTAGCATTAAATTACAAGCCAGTCATGTTGCAACTTAGTTTTCATAACAATATTTTTATATCATATGTATTTTTGATGATTCCAAAATATTATTTAGTGATTACTAGTTCTCCTAACATATATTAAAAATATTGCTTTTATTATTTGTGTGTACTAACATTTTAGGAAAATCATACTCCAAACTGCTAAAGATTTTAAGACAGATTAGATTAGGGTTTATTGTATTTACAGTATGTACTTATTATATTTTTCTTAAGTCTGAGAGAGTGTGATTGTAATTGATTAATCATGCACACACATACTAGGGGAGTATAAAATCTTAAAATTTTAAACTAATAATTATGTACGATCATAGATCATACGGGATGATTTGACTGATTATCCCTCTAAAACGGAGTTGTTCAAACCATGGCAGGGAAAATTTTCTAAGTCATGTTCATACTGTACAAATTTATATTCGTATAGATGACGTCCAAAGTACGAAATGGCTACGTACAAGTTCATCCAGAATGAACTCAACATTTTTCTGAACTGTTCATATTGTACGACCATAGGTTCATTTAGATGACATCCATAGTACAAAATTAGTGCGTATTATTTCGTCTATACGAATAGGTAAATTTTTTGAACAGTTCATATTGTACGATCATAGGATTGTACATACGACGTCTAGAGTATGAAATGGACTTATCCATGTTTATACCAAACAAAACATGGTTTGGTTAAAATAGATCATATTGTATGATATGTGTTCGTACATTATGTTATCCAAAGTACAAAATTGGTTCATACTGAATCATACCTGATGAATATGTTAAATTTTAAACTAATCATACTATACGATGTCAATTCGTACACATATTAATCAGAGTATGAAATCAGTTCGTACAGGATCATACGATCAAATTTTGTACTTATCATACATACAATGTGCGATTGTACTATATAATCATGGACGATCAAATTGAAAATTTCAGTTTTTTGGATGGTTTTTCTTATCTTATAATATATAAGGTCTTAAAAAATTGACTGTCATGAATCCTTCTTCATATTTTTATTAGAGAAAGAGTGAGAGTGCTTTAGGAGAGTGTTTGAGAGTGTGGATAGAGATGAAAGTTCGTTAGGGATGTTAAGCCCTATAGAACTGGCCCAAGGCTAACCAAGAGGGGGGGTGAATTGGTATTTTAAAAAAATTCTTTAGGCAAAGCATGAATACAAACCAAATCACCACAAAAAATAAGTGCGGAAAAAAATAAATGCGGAAGCAGTAAAAAAAAATGAACACAAGGGTTTATAGTGGTTTGGTCAACTTGACCTACGTCCACTCCCCACCCTCCGAGTATTGCACTACAATCGTGACTCTCCTTTAGCCTCCACAGCTAGGCGGAGAAGCCTTTACAAACACCTCTTTTTGCCACACCCGACAAGGCAGAGAACCTTCCTCCTTTTGCTTCCTCCAGGCCGATCCTGCGATCATCCAGGATGATGTGATCGTATCAATCATCCTTAATTACTTCCTTAATTTGTCTGATTAATTAAGGAATAATTGTGAATATCGTCCAGGTCGATCCAAGATCGTCCTAGCTGATTGCCAAAAATACAGAATATCTTAATTGTTTATAGCGGCAATTTCTTTCTGTTTTGAGCATATTATCCAGGCCGATACAAGTATCATCCAGGACGATTGGCTAATGACGGCAGCCTTAATTAAGAACCCCCGATTAGAACTTCTATTTTGAGCCTGATCGTCCAGGCCGATGTAAATATCGTCCTACCGATTTGATTAAAAACAAAAATTCTAAATCTCTCAAGTGTATTTGTGTAGGGTTACTTTGCATTAGTTACACTAAAGATTACAATTGACTCAAGATGAGAAAAATAAAATTACAGACTAACTCAACCCCAATCTACCCCATCTTGAGCTGGCTCCATTTTTCCGTCTGATCTTTGATTCCTAAAAAGTCAATAGTAAAAGACAGTCCAAGACAAGTAAGAGTGTTTTTCAATCATCAAAACATAGTTTATAGACCTGAATTTGCAATAAGAGAGATATTGCAAGCAGAATTTGTGAAGGGTTCACAAGGTTTCTTAGAGATGAGAATCTTTTTGTAAGTTCGTCAAATATCTTCCTTACTTCTTTGAATATGTTCGAGAGAAGATCTTTGGAGAATATTTGGTTCTCTGCCGACACAAGGAGGGTGTGAAAGGATGATGGGTCTATGCCGACACTAGGAGGGTGTAAAAGGACGATGGTTCTCTGCCGATGCTAGGAGGGTGTAAAGGGATAATGGTTCTCTGCCGACACTTAGAGAGTGTGAAAGGATGATGGTACTCCGTCGCAACGGAGATTAGTGGAAGAGAGGTTAATTATAAAGGCTTCTTTGCATTATTATTGGAGTAAAAGGAGACTCATTTCGGTATAGTGCAATACCTGAAGAGGGAGTCTTCAGGGAGTGGACGTATGTCTTGTTTGACCGAATCACTATAAATTTGTATTTTTCTTTTATTTTTATTTTTACCACATTTTTAATGTTTTGCATTTTTAATTTTATGGTTGAAAAGTTTTATTTTAAAAAATAAAATTATGTTAAAATCATAAAATAGTTTTCTACATTTTACCAAGAGAACTTTTAAATTACCAATTCACCCCCCTCCCTCTTGATTAGCATTGGGACAACTGTAATAGATCTAATAACCTATACGGAATTTTAAGTGGTATCAGAGCCTACTTTAAAAAATTAAGGTTTAGACAAATGTTTGAAAATGATTATGGCCAATTTTTGAAACCTTAACATACCTGAAGGGTATTCGATCACTAGACCTCTATTTTTTGATAACATCTCTTTCAATTTTTGGAAAACACGTACGTATACTTTTCTTCAATCACTTGACTATCACATGTGGATTTTAGTACATGAAGAATACACTAGGCCAACTAGACTTGTCGATGGTATTAAAACTAAACCATCATTGTTAATTAGACTATAGATGAAAAATACTTAGCTTAGTTAAACACTAAATGCTTAAATAGTTTTTTTTATGCACTTAAATCTGAAGACTATATGCATTTCTCTAACTGTAGAATTCGAAAAGAAAATTGGGATAGACTTTGTATCACATATGAACGAACTAACGGGGTGAAACAATCTAGATTAAATATTTTGCTACATGATTATGAATTATTCTGCATTAAACCTAATGAGTCAATCACTGACATGTATACTCTTTTCACACAAATTATTACCTCATTATATGTCTTAAGTAGGGATTAAAAAATGTTGAAAAAGTAAATAAAATACTTTATTATTTTCGTACTACTTATGATACAAAGATAAGTTCTATAATTGAATTAAAATATTTAAATATTCTTCTTTTGATAATCTTCTTGGATCACTAACTACTTAGAAACAAGGAGTGACTCAAAAATAGATTGATAGAGGTGAGAAGCAAAAGGAGAAGAATAATATTGAAAGTGGATGTCTCAGAGAGTGATCAGTCTCAGCCTGAGGATGAAGATGACATTACCTTGATGACAAGATAATTTAGAAGTTTTCTTAAGAGAAAGCAAATAAGACGTCAGTAGTGGAATAAAGGTAAGCTCCAAAAAATGTTATGACTTTAACGATGTAATTTGTTATTAATGAAGGAAACCTAGATATATCAAATCAGATTTTTGAAATCTTAAAGTCAAACCTAGCAAGGAAAATGTCAAGGAGAAAAGTAATGTAAGGAAGGTCAAGAAGAGATTACATATAGCATTTTGGGTGGACTCAGCTTTAGATTCTTTAAAAATAAAAGTAGAGGAGGAAGTCACCAACTTGTGTTTGACGGCCGATAAGCTTGTTCAGTCAGATCAAGAAGAGGTATGTGACTTAACCTATGAAGAATTATTTGATACTGCCTACAAAAAACTCAAAAAGATGCATGCTAAGTTGAACATAGAATTTTTAGAATAACAAAAAGAATATGAAATCCTTATGAAAGACCACACACTGGTTGATAGCAACCACATGAAACTATTGGATGAGTTTGATGAATTAAATAAATAACGTGAACTATTAAAATTATCCCATAGTGAACTTAAAAATAATTTTGAAATATTTATGGATGAATCTGATAATAGAGAATACTATTTAAAAGTTAACAATGCTATTTTAGAAAGTGTTAACTCATTTTTTAAAGCTAAATTAAAAGAACTTGAGAAAAATAGGATTCCACTTACACCTGAACAATTTTTCAATCCTGATCACAAGCTAAAAATTTTAAATTCTAGGAAAAGACAATTTAACTCACATAGATTGATAAATCCTTTTTCTAGAGTCAAATGTTTTTCCTATAGAATGATTGCCAAATATCTCATACTTCCACTATTCATAGTAAATCATATATAGTGTGGAGACCAAATATACATAAAATAAAGCATATCAATCATGCACCAAGATTAATTTTTCTAAGAGGAGAACCCAAACTTGTTTCGGTTCCCAAGATTAACACTTAATTATTTTGTAGAAATCATATAAGACCTCGTGAGAGCATTTGGTACCTAGACAGTAGATGTTTGAAGCATATGACTGGAGACACTACACCATTAATATTATTGGAAGACATGAATGGAGGTAAGGTTAAACTGGGAGATAATACCACTAGGAAAGTGGTAGGCACATGTATGATTGAAAACTTGAACATTTTTTTCATTGAGAATGTTTTACTTGTAGAAGGCTTAAAGCATAACTAATTGAGTATTAATCAGCTATGTCATAAGGGTTATAGTATAAAATTTTTCCCACTAGGTGCATAATAAGCCAAAATGAAATTGATGTTTTACATAGAACTAGGGTAAACAATATGTACATGCTTGATTTGAATTGTATTAAATCTTCTAATGTCTTTTATCTAAAAATAATAAGTAATTAATCATGGTTATGGAATAGGAGACTTTTTCACGCAAGTATAAAAAATATTAGAAAAATTACCCAAAAAAATTGGTTAGAGAAATACCCAAACTAGACTATACTAAGGATCACCTGTGTGATACATGTCAATTAAGAAAATAAGTGAAGTCCTTTCATTCCATAAATGATCTTATAACTAATAAACTATTGGAAATCATTCACTTGGATCTTTTTAGACCGGTTAACACTGTAAGTCTAGGAGGTAAAGTATTTAGATTTGTGATAGTTGATAATTTTTTAAGATTCACTTGGGTTAAATTTTTATTTCATAAGAGTAAATTATTTGAGAAATTTAGAAATTTTTGCATTTAGATTCAAATGATAATAGGGTGTGAGATTTTATCAATTCAAAGTGTAAAAACTTAAATTTTTTAAACTAATCATATTGTACTATCATAGATCATACATGATAATTTGATTGATTGTCCCTTTAGAACATAGTTATTCAAACTATGATAGGAAAAATTTTCTAAGTCATGTTCATATTATACGAAGTTGCATTTATATAGATGACATCTAGAGTATGAAATGGCTACATACAAGTTCATCCAGAATAAACTTGATTTTTTTCTAAACTGATTGTATTATATGATCATAGGTTTGTACAGATAATGTCCAGAGTACAAAATTATTGCATATCATTTCATCCATATGAATAGGTAAAATTTTTGAACTGTTCGTACTATATAATCATAGGATCGTACAAAGCCATCCAAAGTATGAAATAGACTTGTCTATTTTCATACCAAATAAAACATGGTTTGGTTAAAATAGATTGTATTGTATGATATAGTTTTCATACAGTATGTTATCTAGAGTACAAAATCGGTTTGTACTAAATTGTACTGGATGAATCTGTTAAATTTTGAACTTATCATACTGTTCGATGTCAATTCGTACATAGGTCAATCAAAGTACAAAATTGATTCATACATAATCATACGAGTAAATTTTGAACTAATGATATGTATGATGTGCGATCGTACTATAATATGTGCAAAATTTGAGACATTAACTAAGTTGAGGTCTCCCAAATTCTCAATGTCATTATGATATTAGTTATCATTAGCAAAATTTATCTCTCTTTCTTCCCAATTCAAAATAGAATGTGCAGAACATCTCTACCCATCAAATTGAATATTTGGATCCCTAACAGAGTTAAGATCTCCTTGGGAGACCCCATCTAAGTTTTTCAAATGATCACCATTAGATAGAGAAGATTTGGGGATGGTAATAAATGGAACCATATTAGAGACAACTATAGATCCTGAAGGATCACCAATAGACCACTCCACATTATATATTGGAATATAATTATTAACAATGTTAGCTAAGAAATGGTTGAAAACTTTAACCAAATTAGGTTCAAACAGGCCAGCATTACCTAAAGAGTCATTGGTAGGAGTAGAGGGGATAAGAACATCAACATTAGGACCACATTTAATTTAAATGATAGGATCAGAGACTAATACATTTCCCTCGCCAATAGAAGGAAGAGATAGCTCATGTCTAGAATCAGTCTCGATAACTCTAGATTTCTCATTGATTTTTTTATTAGATGCAAGTGAAGTAAAAAACATTCATTTTGGTTATGATCCAAGGCTTTGCAGTGATCATAGAATGCTAAGAATGTTGAAACTTATTAATTATGAATTAGGTTATTAGACCTAACTTATCTCCTAGCGGCTAACCAAGAGGGGGGGGGGGGGGGGGGGGGGGTGAATTGGTATTTAAATATTTCCCTTTTATATTTTAAACCAATAAAAATGTTATAGTGAAATTTTATTGAAAAAGATTTTTCAACCACAAATCAATAGAAAATAATAAAGTAAAATGTAGTGGAAAATAAAAAGACATAAGATTTATAGTGGTTCAGTCAAACACGACCTACATCAACTCCCTGAAGTCTCCCACATTGCACTATTACCACTTAGTGTCTCTCCTTTTGCCCCCACAGCAAGGAGGAGAAGCCTTCACAAAACTCTCTTCCACCACTACCCGGTGCGGCAGAGAACCATCATCCTTTTACACCTTCGAAGTGTAGGTAGAGTACCTCCCACTGTTCACACTCTCCAAGTGTAGGCAAAGAATCTTCCCACTGTTCACACTGTCCAAGTGTAGGCAGAGAACCCTTCATCCTTTCACACTTCTCCAAGTATAGGTAGAGAACCTCCTACTATTCACACTCCTCGAGTGTTGACAGAGAACCGGATCTCCTAGAAAAGATCTTCTCACGAGAAATCTGGAAGGACAAGAGAAAAGAGTGAAGTAATCACAATTCACAAACAAAGATCCTTACCTTTGAGTACCAAGTGAACCCTTCATGCTCCAGTAGTAAGAAATCTCCTTCAAACACTCTCTCACACTTTATCCTTCAACCTCTCTTCAGTTTGCACAAAGACCAGTATACAAAAAGATTTCATGACAGTCTAAAGTGGACCTTTTATATGAAAGACATGAGAAACCATCCAAAAACTGTAATTTTTCAAATCTGTGCATACTTGATCATCCCGTACAATCGAATTTCATACGTATGAATAATGTAAAAAATTGTTGTGTATGAACTCAATGTGCATTGGTACGAAATTCTTTCATACATGATCATCATCCCGTACGAATATAGTTCGTTCGGTTTGAACTGTTATTTCAAAGGAAAGTTGGGACAAAAAAAGGACGAATCACAAGTTCAAAGAACAGAGAACATCATCCAGGGACGAAGATGTTGATTTGTCTGGATGAATAGAATAAACTAAAAATCCAGAGGAGATCGTCCAGAGATGAATGGGACTATTCGTCTGGATGAACAGTTCAAACTGAAAATCTAGAGGAGATCATCCAGACATGAATGAGACTATTCGTTTGGACGAATAGTTCAAACTGAAAATCCAATGGAGATCATCCAGATATGAATGAGACTATTCATTTGGATGAACAGTTCAAATTGAAAATCCAGAGTAGATTATCTAGAGACGAATGGAACTATTCATCTCACGAACAGTTCAAACTAAAAATCCGTAGGAGATTGTCCAGAGATGAATGGGACTAATCATCTCGACGAATAATTCAAACTAAAAATCCAGAGTAGAACATCTAGAGACGAATGGGACTATTCGTCAGATGAACAGTTCAAAATGAAAATCTAGAAGAGATCGTCTAGAGATAAATGGGACTATTCATCTAGATGAACAGTTCAATCTAAAAATCCGGAAGAGATCGTCTAGAGACGAATAGGACTATTCATCTAGATGAATAACACTTAGAAAAGATTTTTACTCACCCTCTGTTCATTCTATTTGCTCCAAGAGGTGTATAACTGATCTGATCATCTCATACGAACATAGTTCATCCTGTACAATCAGTATTAAAAATTGTGAATTTTAAAGTTCTCCCCCGTTATGTGTGTGCTGAGTTACTTATTTAAAATCACACTCTCTCTGACTCAAGTAAAATAAATACAGACTCCAAGTTATAAAAAAATTAATAAGCAGATCTTTGATTTGAAGTCTTTAATAATCTGGAGTATGATTTCCCTGAAATGTTAGTACACACAAGAGCCAAAAAATAATTCTTTCAAAATATGTTAAGAGAAAGTAATACTCAAACTAATAATGTTTGGAATCATCAAAACATATAAGTTGTAAGAATGTGACGCATGGAAAGCTAAGTAGTAACTCTTAACAAACTCTACCTTTTTTGATGATGGCAAAACAATTATTGTTTATATAAATTTCAAATTCATAAGTTTCTCCTAAACTCCCACTGAATAAATAAGCATGTAAGAATAAGGGGCCTATTTGTTTAACTAATCCCAATTTTTAGTTTTTTACAAAATAAAATACAAACACAAAACATAAAAATACGAACAACACGTTAAAATACTTACGAATTTCAAACAATATTTCTCCCCCTTTTTGACAACAGTACTAAAAAGAGAAGAAGAGACAAACCAAACAAATCCAAAAATGTAAGAAGTCATATGAAAAGCCTTTGATAAATGATTCTTTAAAGAGATTGAGTTATATTTGCAAATAGAAATTAAATGTATTTAGAGAAATAAAAAGATTCATATGATTTAAGTATAGATATAACATAGACAAGAAAAAAAAAGGTATCAAAATCATGAATCAGTTTATACAATGAAATAAGAAAAATTATTGCAAAGTAGATGAATAAAAAATTTATATATTTCAAAATTCAATACAAAATAAAATTGCACAGAAGATTAATTTGAATTTAAAGATTAAAAGATTGTGGAAAGATAATATACTTGTGGCGCTTTGCGCATCTTTATAATTTTGTGGCACACTTTGTGTATCTTTTTTATTTTTTGGCTAACTTTGTGCCTCTTTTTCAATTTGCAAACCATTACGCATTCTTTTGATATTTTGTACATTTTCAAGTGTATTCTTGTTCTTTCTAAAATCAATAATCTAAAATCTTAAATTTCTCTAAGTACAATAATATTTATATTGATTAGAGAAATACAAAATAAGAAACATCATAATCGCAATAATAATATAAAAATTATGTTAGTCTAACAAGAGGCATGAGATTAACATTCTTTAACTAGATCAAGTTATAATCACAACTTAAGTTTTTGAAAACTTGGATTTTCTAATAAAATCAATTTTGTATTGCAATTCTAAATATAGCACTTATGAGATCAATATTTCAAAGATGATCATATAGGCTAACACATATTTCATAAATGAAATAAAAAAATAGTAAAACAAGATAGGATAACTTTTATTGATATCATTGGTAAAAAATAGTACATTGTGCATGGATGATATCAATCCAAAAACACAAATATATAAACACATAAAAACTAACAAATCACATCACAAAAAAAAGATAAAACATAAACATCAACATCACATAACATGACATGAAACATAAAAATATAACAGCTAACAATCACATCGCATCACATCTGGTAGAGAGAATCATAAGGAAGTACAGTCATCACTCAGAGGGGGCCCTGATCTGGAGGAGGAGGTGGCTGGTTGAAGAAGTAATAATAGCTACTTATCATAGCCATAATCGAGCATATAACATCCATCATTGTAGTAGATAGGCTCTTCTAGATTTTGAATTGGATGGACTAGATCATATTTCTTCTTCAAAATGTAGGTCACAAGATGTCCTAAGGCTGTATTTTTCTTTCTCTTATGTGAGACATGGACAATTTTAGAAAGTTCATAAATATAATCAATAATAAGTGGGCCTCATCTATTGGTTGGCTTGTCATAATCAAATAAGTTACTGTGGAAAGAAGACGGGTAATATTTTCTCGATCCCCAGCTTTAGGATTAATGGAGGTTTGCAGAACATGCTGAATGGTTCGAGCATTACGATTAAGAGTGGACACCTTAGGTAAATGAACTTAATTTCCAAACCCTCCAATAACCTCATTTATCACAGTCCAGAAAAAGTTGGAGGAAGAAGTCAAAGTATGGGCTCTAATCCCTTGAGTCCTTAAGTTCAAAAATATTCCCAAATCTGCTTTTATTATCTCTATTTTCTTTTTAAAAACATACGACCTAATCACAGTTTGGTCAAAGTTAAAAGATATATTTACAAGGAAGTAGTGGAAAGTTTCCTTGTTGTAGAAGTGGACTAGACTCAGAATAAGTGCAAACTGTGTAGAAGCAAAAAGTTCCATAATTTTAAAAGTGATTTATTCTTGGAGAAGGACTCTAGAGGGGGTGATCTTCGCAGATACGAACCTAGGGAAGGACTCCTCATTTTCTTTTGACATAAAGTTTTCTCTAAGGTTTCTAGAGGGGGGTCCCTTAGCAAGTACCTTTTGCCTGTCTCTTTTGCATGAACTAGCCATATAGAAGATCAAGAAGATTTAGAGAATAAAAAGAGTTTTTGAAGTGAATGAGATTTGAGTTCAAAACCTTTCAATTTAAAGAAAAAATAAATTTTTGTATGAAAGAAAATTTTTTCGTCCAAGATGAATTTGGGTTCGTAAGTACGAAATAAATTTCATATGGACAAATGAATGGGTCTAAAAAAGAAATGGATTTTTGTAAACATGCAAGTTACGAGGCGTCCTTTCGTACAGACTTTTGACCAAATGATTGTACAGACGAATAGGTATTTATCCAGGATGATCAGTTATTTAAGATCATTTTTATGACGGTTTAAAACATCCCCCACATTGAATTGCCACATGTTCATATGTACGAACTGAACATTTGTACATACGATCAGAAATAAAGAAACCAATCTTATCCGTATAACCATCTACATGCGTATATACGAATTAATACATATCGTCCAGATGATCTTCACAATCATACAGATGAATAGTATTAAAATTTTGAAAAACTGCATGCAAACTATTCAAATCAACCGTTAATATGCTACACGATTTGTCCCGTACGAAAATAGATTCGTACAGATGAATTTCACACTTTGAAATTTCCATGCCAATACTCAAAAATCATGAATCTTTATGTGAAAGTACACTAAACAAATAGACAAAAGATTGCAAAATCAAGCACTAATAAAACACTGAAAAACACAAACATAAAGTCATAAAACAAAAGACAAATAAAAATATCAATGTTGCAGAAACATTTAATTAAGCGTTCAAGTCAATCACGCCAAGCCTTCTTCTTAATGTACTTAAAGTATCAAAGGCTAATGGTTTAGTAAAAATGTCTGCAAATTGATTTCCTGTTGATACATGATTGAGTTCAATTTCTCCTTTGATTACATGATCCCTTATGAAATGATGCCTAATGTCTATATGTTTGATTCTTGAATGTTGAATAGGATTTTTAGAGATATAAATGGCACTAGTGTTATCACAATAAATGAGAATTGTGCCAATTATTAATCCTAAATCAATCAACTATTGTTTCAACCAACGTACTTGTGTCACATAACTTTCTAAGGCAATGTATTCAGCTTCAACAGTAGATAGGGCTACTGAATTTTGTTTTCTATTAGACTAAGAGACTAAAGAATTTCCAATGAATTGATAAACTCCAGAAGTACTCTTTCTATCAACCATACAACCTGCAAAATCTGAATCTGAATATCCAATTATTTCAAATGAGAGTTAAACTTAGGATACTAAATTCCTAAGTTCTAAGTTCCTAATAGATACCTTAAAATCCTTTTCACTACTATCAAATGTGATTCTTTTGGATCTAATTGAAATCTAGCACATAAACAAACACTAAACATGATATCGGGTCGACTAGCTATCAAGTAAAGCAAAGATTTAATTATCCCTCTAAAATTCTTTTGATCAACATATTTTCCCTTAGGATCCTTATCCAACTGAACTGAGTAACTCATAAGTATATTAACAATTTTAGCATTATGCATTTCATACTTTTTGAGAATATCCTTAACATACTTTGACCGACAAAGAAATGTACCCTCCTCAGATTGCTTAATGATAAAGCCTAAAAAATAGCTCAAATCTCCAATTAGACTCATCTCAAATTCACTGCTCATTATATTAGAAAAATCAAAACAAAAAATTTTATTTGTAGATTCAAAGATGATTCATCAATATAAATTTGTACAATGAGTATTTCCTCTCCTAATTTTTTCAAAAAGAGAGTTGTGTCCACACTTTCTTTCTCAAAAGATCTCTCAAGTATGAAGGAGCTCAACCTCTCATACGAAGCCCTAAGTGCCTATTTTAATCCATATAATACCTTTTTTTAATTTGAAAACATGATTTGGATGTTTAAAATTTTCAAACCTAGAGGTTGTTCCACATATACATCCTCTTGAATTACCCCATTTAAAAAGGCACTTTTAACATCCATTTGATATAATTTAAATCCTCTAAAATAGGCAAAGGCTAACAAAACCCTAATTGCTTCAAGTCTAGCTACATGGGCAAAAGTCTCCTCAAAATCAATCCCTTTAATTTTATTATACCCCTTAGAGCAACCAATCTAGCTTTATTTCTAATGACTACTCCTAAGTCATTTATTTTGTTATTGAATACTTAGTTCCAACTACACTTTGATCCTTTGGCCTTGCAGTTAATTCCCAAACTTTATTTCTTCAAATTGATTTAATTCATCCTGTATTGCCAATATCCAAAATTCATCCAAAAGTGTTTGATAAATATTTGTGGGTTTTATTATTGAAATAAAGGCTGAATGATTGACTTATTTATTCATTCCATGCATAGTCCTAATACCTACACTAGGATCACCTATAATTAATTCCTTTATGTGATTTTTAGAAAATTTCAAATCTCTAGACACTGGGTTTTCTATCTCCAAATTCTTTTCCAAATTTATTTTTTTAATCTTTTAGGAGTTAATATCTATCTCATCCTCTTCAATAATTGGTTCTTCCAAAATTATAGATTCATCAAATACAATATGTGTAGTCTCCTCAATTACTAATGCTCTTTTATTGAATACTCTATAAGATTTTCCAACACTTGAGTATCCTATAAAAATTCCTTCATTTGATTTTGATTCAAATTTTCCTAAGGCAAATTTTCCATTATTATGTATGAACACCTTAACATCAAAAACATGCGAATATAACAAATTAGGTGTTCTTCCCTTTGGTAACTCATAGGGTGTTTTATTTAAGTTTTATCTAACATTCACCCTATTCAGAACATAACATGTTATGCTAACCGCCTCAGTCCAAAAATATTTAGAAAGTGAGTATTCTGCCAACATGGCTTGAGCGGATCCTATTAATATTCTTTTTTTCTTTTCAACTACCCCATTTTATTGAGGGGTTCTAAGTATAAAAAAATTATGATCAATTCCTTTTTCCTTACAAAAATTCTCAAATTTTTCAATTTTAAATTCTCCTCCTTGATTGCTCTGAATTATTAAAATTTCACATCCTAGTTTCCTTTGAATCCAAGTCAAAAATTTTCTAAACTCCTCAAATGATTCACTCTTATGATATAAAAATTTAACTCATATGAATCTAGATTAATCATCCATAATTACAATTCCGTATACCTTACCTCCTAGACTTACAGTTCCAACTGGTCCAAAAAGATTCATATGTAATATCTTCAATGGTTTACTAGTTCTAAGATCCTTATTGGACTTAAAAGAGGACTTCACATGTTGTCCATGTTGAAATGCATTGCAAAGGTGATCCTTTGTAAAGTCTATTTTTGGTATACCTCTCAGTAGGTTCTTTTGGGTAATCCTTCTAAGATTTTTTATACTAGAGTGACAAAGTCTCCTATGCCAAAGCCATGATTCATTCAAAATTGTTTTTAAATAAAAATAGTAGAAGTTTTGATATAATTTAAGTCTAACATATACACATTGTTTACCCTTATACCATTCAAAATATCATTACCATTTAGGCTTAATATGTAGCTAGTAGGAAAAAATTTTACACAGTATCCTTTATCACATAATTGGATAATACTTAATAAATTATGCTTTAAGCCTTCTACATGTAGTATATTTTCAATAAAAAAGTTTTTAAGATTTCCAATCATACCTGATCCTATTACCATCCTTGTGATGTTATCTCCAAGTGTAATCCTGCCTCCACTCCTAGCTTCTAGCGATATGAATTGAGCAGCATCTCCAGTTATAAGCTTTGAGAAACTGCTATCCAGGTACCATATGCTCTCACGAGGCCTTGTGTGAGAGCGATCCTGTAAAATCATAAATGTTAGACTTGAGAACCCAAACAAGTTTGGGTTCACCTTTTTGCAAATTATAAATAGATGCATATATGATATATCTAAGTTTATGCATCTTAGGTCTCCACACCAAATGGGTTTTTTTCTTCAATGTATAGGTGTGAGCTATATGTCCAATCAATCCATAATTATAACATTTAACTCCTCGAAAGGGATTTCTTAATCTTTTATAGTTTCTCTATATATTTATGGATTGCATAAATTTAAGATACAAAATAGGATTCGTGAAATATTCAAGTCTTGGTGGTATCCTATTATCCTCTAGAGCTTCTATCTTCATTTTAAAAAAAGAATTCATATCTTTCAAGATATGATTTATATAGTTTACTCGATATAATTTTCTCTCTGATTCATCATTACTATTTTTAAATTCTTTTTAAAGTTCATCATAAGATGATTTTAAATTTTCATGATTTTTATTCAATTCGTCAAACTCATCAAGCAATTTCATGTTGTTATTATCAATTAACACATGATCTTTTCTAAGGATTTCATATTCTCTTTGAAGGTCTTGTAATTCTAAGTTCAGACTAGTATGCAATTTCTTTAATTTCCTATATGCAACATGTATGCGTTCAGAGACTTCTAAAAGTTCATTGTAAGTCACATCATATACCTCTTCTTGATCTGATTGATCAAGATTATTGGCCATCAAGCACAGATTGGTGACTTCTTCTTCCTTTTCAATCTATGATGAGCCTTAAGCTGAGTTCGCCCAGAAAGCTCTTTGTAATTTCTTCTTTCCCTTCTTTACCATTGATTTCTCCTCTACCTTCTCCTTGCTAGGAGTGACTTTGAGTTTTAGGTAGTCTAACTTAATATGTCCAGGTTTCCTACACTCATAGCAAATAATATCATTTGAAACCTTGACATTTTTATTAAATTTACCTCGATTCCATTACTGGCGTCTCTTTTACTTCCTCTTTAAAAAGCTTCTAAACTGTCTAGTCATTAATATAATATCGTCCTCATCCTCAGGTGTAGATTGATCACTCTCTTACTCCTCCACCTTTAGTGCAATATTCTTCTTCTTTCATGGCTCTCCTATATTAACTTTTCTTTGACTCACTCCTTGCTCATAAGTAATTAGTGATCCAAAAAGATTGTCAATATTGTAAATGTTTAAATCTTTAGAATATGTAATCACAGTTATTTTAGCATCATAAGAAGTAGGTAAATAATGAAGTATTTTGTTAAGCATTTTAGCATTCGTTAATTCCCTACCCAATACATGTAAATAGGTGACTATTTGTGTGAATCTTGTGTACATGTCGGAAATGGATTCATTGAGTTTCATGCGAAATAGTTTCTAGTCATGCAACAAGATATTAAGTCTAGATTATTTAACTTCATTAGTCCCCTCATAAGTTATACAAAGTCTATCCCATATATCATTTTCACTCTTGCAAGTGGAAACTCGTATGTAATCTTCAAATTTAAGAGCACAAAAGAAACTATTCAAGCATTTAGCATTAAGTTGTGCTAAGTCATGTTCTTCTACTGTCCAGTCCACAAAGGGTGTTTCAACTCGTGTTTCAACTCTAACTCAGTCAACTAATCTAGTTGGTTTTGTATACCATTCTTGTACTAAAATCCACATACGATAATCAAGTGACTGTAAAAAAGTAAACATAAATATTTTCCAAAAATCAAAAGGAATATTATTGAACAAGGGAGGTCTAGTTATAGAGTAACCTTCAGGTGTGTTTCAGTTTCCAAATGTACCCATGGTTGATAATCAAAAAGTAGTCTAAACTTATGATTTTGAAACTAAGCTCTGATATGACTTATTGAAACTTGTTAATTATGAATTAGGCTGCTAGACCTAAGCTTATGTCCCAGCGGCTAATTAAGAGGGGGTGAATTGGTATTTAAAAATTTCCCTCTTATATTTTAAACCAATAAAAATCTTATAGTGAAATTTTCTTGAAAAGATTTTTCAACCACAGATTAACAGAAAATAATAAAGTAGAAAAGCAACGAAAAATTAAAAAACACAAGATTTATAGTGGTTCGGTCAAACACGACCTACATCCACTCCCTGAAGTCTCCCACTTCAGGTATTGCACTATTACCAAATAGTGTCTCTCCTTTTTCCCCCACAACAAGGCGGAGAAGCCTTCACAAAAACTCTCTTCCACCACTACCTGGTGCAATAGAGAACCGTCATCCTCTTACACCTTCCAAGTGTAGGCAGAGTGCCTCCCGCTGTTCATACTCTCCAAGTGTAGGCAGAGAACCTTTCCATTGTTCACACTCTCCAAATGTAGGCAGAGAATCCTTTGTCCTTTCACACTTCTCCAAGTGCAGGCAGAGAACCTCCTACTTTTCACACTTCTTGAGTGTCGGTAGAGAACTAGATCTCCTTGAAAAGATCTTCTCACGAGAAATCTAGAAGGATAAGAGAAAAGAGTGAAGTAATCACAATTTACAAATGAAGATCCTTACCTTTGAGTACCAAGTGAACCCTTCAAGCTCCAGTAGGATGAAATCTCCTTCAAACACTCTCTCCTTCAATCTCTCATCAGTCTGCACGAAGACCATTAGACAAAAAGATTTCATGACAGTCTAAAGTGGACCTTTTATATGAAAGACATGAAAAACCGTCCAAAAATAGCAAAATTTCAAATATGTGCGTACTCGATCGTCTCGTACGATCGAATTTCATACGTATGAACAGTGCGAAAACTATTGTTTACGAACTCAATGGGCATTGGTACAAAATTCCTTCGTACCCGATCATCGTCCCGTACGAACATAGTTTGTCCGGTATAAAAAATTATTTCAAAGGTTCATTGGGAGGGGAAAACATGATGAATCACATGTTCAAAGAACAGAGAAAATCGTCCAGTGATGAAGGTGTTGATTTGTCTGGACAAATAGAATAAACTAAAAATCTAGAGGAGATCATCGAGAGTCGAATGGGACTATTCTTTTGGACGAATAGTTTAAACTAAAAATCCATAGGAGATTGTCCAGAGATGAATGGGACTATTTGTCTGGATGAACAGTTCAAACTGAAAATCTAGAGAAGATCGTCTAGAGACGAATGGGACTATTCATCTGAACGAATAATTCAAACTGAAAATCCAGAGGAGATCGTCTAGAGACAAATGGGACGAATAGTTCAAACTGAAAATCCAGAGGATATCATTAAGAGATGAATGGCTATTCATCTGGTCGAATAGTTCAAACTGAAAATCTAGAGGAGATATTCCATAGATAAATGGGACTATTCATTTGGACGAAAAGTTCAAACTAAAAATCCAGAGGAGATCGTCCAGAGACGAATGAGACTATTCATCTGGATGAATAACACTTAGAAAAATTTTTACTCACCCTCTGTTCGTTCCATTTGCTTCTGGAGGTGTATAACTGATCTGATCATCCCGTACAAATAGAGTTCATCTTGTACGATCAGTATTAAAAATTATGAATTTTAAAGTTCTCTCCCGGTATGTGTGTGCTCTGTTACTAATTACAATCACACTCTCTCTGACTCAAGTAAAATAAATACAAACTCCAAGTTACAAAAGATCAGAAGCAGATTAATGATTTGAAGTTTTCAACAATCTGGAGTATGATTTTCCTGAAGTGTTAGTATGCACAAGAGCCAAAAAATATTTCTTCCAAAATGTGTTAGGAGAAAGTAATACTCAAAATAATAATATTTGGAATCATCAAAACATATAAGTTGTCAGAATGTGAAGCATGTAAAGCTAAGGAGCAACTTTCTTTACAAAGAAATCATCCATTATAAGCTTTTGAATATATCTAAACTTTTCTGGGCCAAGCTAAACAATGTTTGGATACTATTTAGAGATATCAAGTACAAGAGGTTCCAAAGAAATAAAAGGCATGGAACCCATGACAACTACTTATCAATTTGCAATAGATGACAAATCAAAGAACCTAAACCATACAAAATCCTAAGAAAAACAAAAAAAAGATGTTTCCTAAGCTTTGAAAAAGAGATACAGATTGGAACAACTGGAGATTCCATAGAGATATAAAAATGAGGCAACTTAATGAACTTCATATAATAATTACTGATAAAATATGTTCCATGCCCAAAAAAAAAACTATAGTCCAAATCACTTATGAATTTGATTAGAACATGGTGAGGGTCAAAAAGGGTAGCCAAAATATTTCTTGAGAACTTAAGATTGAAGAAAAAACTTCATATCAAATTGAGTTTAGGTCTATGAGTAGTGAATTTATCAATTAAGGCAAATTGAAAAGGTGCAGCGAAAGCCTCAACCTTTTCCTAAAAAATTGATTATGCCTTCAACCCATAGTGATTGGTGGCTTTGAGATCAAGAAAGGATGAAGAGGAAGAATATATAGAAAGCATGTATTTAAAAGAATGAGATTTGATGTTGTTAACAAGAAAGCCTAGATCATAAAGCATGCTATGGTTACTTGACATACTGTTGGAGGAAACCCTCACAAAAGGGGGTGGGGGTGGGGGATAGCTAAATTTAAAAAAAATGCAAAGAAAAACAAACCCTAACTGGTCTCAATCCAACCAAAGAAAAAAAAGAATGAAAGGTTCAATAAAACATTCCTGAAGCATGTGAGAATACTTTTTGAAAGACCACGATTGGATCAGGAACCTATTGGCTAGTGAGGAACATGGGATATGGAAAGCGATGATAGGGGAAAAAACTCTAGCAATGTCAGGTGAGGGGTTAAGAAATATATATATATATATATATATGTGTGTGTGTGTGTGTGTGTGTGTGTGTGTGTGTGTGTGTTCCAACTTGGCAACTTACCTCGCTCGCTCTGTTAGGGCTTCACGCTAACCTCCTCCCCTTGTCGGAGGAGATCTCCTAGTGGATACTGATTACTGCCCCATCAACTCAGGGAAGTTCTCATACTTTGATGGTTGTCTTCCTCACCATTTTTAATTTTTTAGTGGTCTTAGTTTCATTAATTCCATTGATATTTCAACCTTTGAACTGTTTGAATGGCAATTAATCAAGCGTGTTTCAATTATCCTAGCTTTTTAAATGGTAAAACTAATTCAAGATCATTTATTGATGCCCTCTAGGGTCATTGATGACTTTTCTGGATCTCAAATCTTTAACTTATTGTAGACTGCCATCACTTTAGATTTCAAAAGATGATATTTTGTCTCTTGTAGCCCCTTTGATTTTTTTATGGTCGATAAATTTCCCAACAAAAGGCTTGCTCTTGATTTGATTATGAAATTATTTTTTAACTTAAAGCTAACTCGTGATTTCTTGGTAACCCTCTCGGATCCAAGGAATATATTAATAAAACATACTAACGATATGGAATACTGCAGAGTATTTTCCCATAACTCATATTTTGAAAGCAATTATTTTATGAAATTGATCAAATGTACTTCTTCTTTTTTATATCTACGAGGAGTCCCTCATCATTCTTATTTGGATTTCTTTCCCAAATCTTCAACCCCATTTGCTCTCTCCTTAAATCTTACACAGGCTAGGTTAACTATTTGGTCATCTCCTATGTATTGGTAATGCTATATTGGTTGGATCTAGTCCCTCGGTTGCTTGAGTTTTGGTGGAATTGGATATTACTAAATGATATCTTGATAGCGTCTAGATTGACAACAACAACAACAACATCAAGCCTTTATCCCACTACGTGGGGTTGGCTACATGAATCCTTTTTCTCCATTGAGTCCTATTAAAAATAAAATTCTCGTTTAAATCTAATAAAGAAAGGTCATTCCTAATATTTTCTATACAAGTCTTTTTAGGTCTACCCCTACCTTTCTTAACAAAAGTCAAATCTAATACCTCTACTCTCCTAACCGGGTCATCGCAAGGCCGCCATTTTATGTGACCAAACCATCTAAGGCGACTTTCTCTAATCTTATCTTCTACTGGAGCTACTCCAACCTTTTCACGTACATTCTCATTTCGTATCCTATCTCTAAGGGTAAAGCCACTCATCCACCTGAGCATCCTCATCTCTGCCATACTTAACTTAGTATTATGCTTCTCTTTTAAAGGCCAACATTCGGCACCATAAAGCATTGCAGGCCTCACTACCATCTTATAGAATTTTCCCTTAAGTTTGAGGGAGGGGTACATTTCTATCACATAACAAGCCCAATGCATTC
>NW_021427982.1:80375-82581 GCF_001605985.2 Dendrobium catenatum
TAATTTTAGTTTCATGGACTAGCTTCTTTGCCCACAACCGTCCTTGATGTGAGAACCCTTGACTATTTAACACTGCACCCGGGTGCCGGTGCAGCGGCCCTTGCTCATTTGTCACTGTATTCAGGCCATACAGCGCGTCTCTTCCAGGGGACGCCCTAGCATTAACACAATTTCTTAAGGGATTCATGTCATTATTGTTCGACAAGTTTTACGCTGGCTGTCTACTACCTAACGCAACCCTCCACTTTTCTCATCCAGGACTTGGGACCTGGCAACGACAGTGTTATCTCTAGGTCAATTAAAAAGGATTAGTTTTTCCTTCATCCTCACTTAGATAAGGAAGCAATGCTTATCCCCAAATCGGTAACTATTGTTGCTAAGGAAAACTCTCTGCTAGCTACCATGGTTGATGCTCCTCCTTCATCTATTCTCTTGTTGGTGAGAATACTATGTATGGTATTATTGTTAAGGCTATTTATGCTATATTGGTCCCTGCTATTGATGATCCTGGTATTTCGTTAAACTTGGTTTCTAGTTTGGATGTTTTTGGGGATCATATTATGGAATAGGAGACTCATTGTTATAATCTTTTTGGCCTTCTGGTTATTTCTAATAATGTGCCTGTTATTAATATTTCATGTTCTCATTTATCTGATGATGCTTTGCTTTCATTGGGCTTGGGGAAGCAGCATTTCAATATTTTTTCTGGGGGGAATTCTGTTGTTAATTCTAATTGATTGAACTCACCTAATCGTCGGGGGATAATAAGACTATTAAGGAAGTTAATGTTTGTAATTGTCATGATTTGCAAGATGATGTTGATTTGAATGTTGTGCAAGTTGATAATGATGATTTTTCTACCATTTTAGGTTAAAAAATAAGAAACTTAAAAATAAAAAGGTTTGTGTAGAACTTCAAGTACTTTATTGGTACTTCTAGATCTAAAGCTCATCCTAACCCTTTTTTGAATGCTTAGTTTTTTTCTGGTTCTTTTGTTGGGGTTGAATCTTTTTGCCTACATGGTGTTTGTCCGGGCAGGTTGGTTTTCTTTGTTACTGGTTGGGCTAGTCCTTATTGTTTGTTTAGGCATTCTCACTGGCTCCTCTGGTTGCTCTGGTTGGTGTCATATGGGTGTTGGTGTTTAGAGCCATTTGGGCTAGTGTTAGCGGGTCTTGCTTTTTTTTTTTTTTTGTTATTGTGGTTCTTAATTCATGCCCTGATTAGGGGTGTGTTCGCTTGCTTCTGATTCATTCTCTATGTGGGTTGTTTGGTTGTCTGGTGGTTTTGTGGTTGTTTATGTTCTTCTTTGGTGTTGTTTTGTATTTTTTGCTTTTCTAACTAGTTTTCTTGTTTGAAGGTTTTCTTTCTTGCAGGTTTGTTTTGTTGTTTGGGTCTTGATCTTCCTTTTATTTGGCTTGATTGATGTTCAGAGGCCCTTTTCTTCTTGGGTTTTGCAACTTCAGGGTTTTTGTTTTTGATGTTCTTGCTGGGTTGCTTCGTTGTTCGGGCTTTGGCTTCTTTTCGGGTGGTGGCTTCATGTTGTCCCGTAGCTTTTTATTTTGTTTTCTTCTACTTTGTATTGTAATTGAGATCTTTAGAGCTATTAGGTTTATTTTTATTTTGGATGTAGCTCTATGAGCAGTAATGATTTTCGATCCCTCGAACTTGTAACTTATTTTCAGATTTAACGTATAGGCCCCTTCATAGATTTTTACATCTCCTCTGCTTCTGAATATTAATGTTGTGAATCAGAGTGGTTATTGTGCCTTTAGATTTTTTAATATGTGGCTTTTGCATGATAGCTTCAAGAAGGTTGTTGAAAATAATTGGAGTGCCCCTATTTTTCCTGATAATAATATTAGTGGTATGCTGAGCCTGTGGTCGAAACTTATTAGACTTAAACAATGCCTGAGGTATTGGAATAAATTTGTTTTTAAAAATGTTTTCTCTAATATTACTGAAGCTGAGTCCAGAGTTGATGAGTTGGAAGGTAATTTTCTTAATAATCCTTCGGAGGAGAATTCTGTTAAATTAAATAATGCTAAAAATGAGTTATGTCTGCTTCATTTGCAAGAAGAAGCTTTTTGGAAGCAAAAGGCTAATGCGAAATTTGTGATGGAGGGAGATAGGAATACCAAATTTTATCATGCTATTGCTAATAAGAATAAAAATAGAAGCAAAATTCATAAAATTATTAATAGTGATG
>NW_021427982.1:82724-91132 GCF_001605985.2 Dendrobium catenatum
ATCACTATAGCGACTTAATTTATTCAGAATCTTCATTAAAATATTATTTTAATAGAAACATACCAATAAAAATAGAAATAATCAGAGCAAATCTGCAATGATAATAGGAAAGCTTTTTTACGTACGAAAATTAAGATTTTATAATTCTTAGCAAAGCTCCTCCAACTCTAGATAAAATTCCATAGCTAGAAACAAGAAGGAGAAAATAGTATCAACTGACGCAAGGCTTTGGAGATTTAAATGACCGCATGATTTCTACATTAATAATACAGAAAGGGAACTAATATCATCCACATATTTTTTAATTAACAAATGAACTTCTGATTAAACCAAACAGGGAAGCAATCTAATAAGAAAGTCATCAATTAATATAGGCTTTGTAATATTCTAATTTCTCATATGCATTGCACATTAACTTTCTTAGTATTATCTAATAAGCAAGCTCTGGCAAGATAGAATATAATTCAAAATAACTAACCTTTAACAATTACAGTTTGATTCAAGTATACAATCTAGGCAAATATTTAGACAATCATAATTAGCCGAATTTGGAATTCAGAGTTTACTAAAAGAGGTACAAAATTTATAGGTCTAAAATCAGTCCAGCATTAGTCACACCGAACTTACATATTCCTTACTCATTCTTCAAATAGTGCCATACTATTATGAATGTAAAGTACTGTAATAATATGCACCCGCTGTTGTGTGTTTTCAAAAATACTAATTCGTTGACGTGGAAAAGGTTATGTAATATTAAGTGGGAAGCTGAGAATTTCGTCCAGTGGGGGTTGGGTAGGGGTGATATTTTCTTTTGGCAAGATAAATGGCTGGGTGATTTTTCTATTGATTCTTACCTTTTCACACATACTTTGGATTCTTGTAAAGTCTCTTCTTTTATTATGAATAATGTTTGGAATGTGGACAAGTTGAATAGTTGTGTGCCTAATTGCTTAGTTGATATTATTAAGCAAATTCCTTTACAAGTGAATTTTAATGATTCAATCTTATGCTCTGCCACGGCTAATGGTAAGTTTCACCTTGGTAAAATTTGGGATAAAGTGCACATTTCTTATGATAAATGTCCTAGATTTGCGGCTATTTGGCATAGTTCCTTTCCTAATACTTACTCTACTTTTGTTTGGAGATGCTTAAAAGGTTTCTTTCCGGTTGATAATTTGTTGCAAAAAAAGGCTTTATGTTGGCATCGAAATGCTTATGTTGTGACAAGAGTGAGGATATTGATCATATTTTTGTAAATGGTGTGGTGGCTGAGCAAGTGTGGTCTTACTTCAATGACATTCCCGGTAAGAATTCTTTGTCTAAACTCTATACTTTATCTGAAATGTTGGATGGCTGGTTACTTCCAAACAAAGGTCATTTTTTAATCTAATGTCGATCATCATTTTATGGTTTCTTTGGAAAGCGCGTAATGAGGCTAAACATGATAATATTAAGATGGAAGCGTCTTTAGTTATTAATAATGTTAAAAGAAAGGTTTTACAGTTATATAATTATAAGATTATCAATTTTAAATCCTTCTCTAGATGTAAGCACTTAGCTAGAATTTGTGGTATTAATGTTGACTGGGTGAATAGTGCTATGGAGGATTCTTTTATTATGTGGAGGAAGCCTACTCATCCTTTTGTGAAATTAAATACTGACGGTATGGTTGGTTTGACGAAGGCTGGTGTGGGTGGCCTAATTCGGGATTGTAATGGAGACATGTTAGCTGCTTTTGATGCTCCTATGAAAAATTTGGATGTGCTGGTGGCTGAGTTATATGCTCTTTTATGCGGCTTAGAGCTGTGTATTAAAACTGGGCATAATTGGGTGTGGATTGAAGTTGATTCTTTGTGGCTGGTTCAAATTTTTAGAGATGGTTGTTCTGGAAAAGCTCAATATTTTTATATTATTAGAAAAATTAATTTGCTTTTGAATATTATGAAGTTTGAAATCTCTAATATTTTTAGGGAAGGAAATGGGTGTGCTGATTGGTTAGCTAAGAAGGGAGCTAATCTTAATGTTTATGAGGAAGTGGATGCGCTGAATTTAGATATTGCTTTTAAAGGTTTGTTGATGACTGATAAATCTTCTCTACCCCACGTCAGGTATGGGTAAATACTGTTTTATTTCTTTTGTAGTGGCTCCATGTTTGTTGTTGTCTCTGCTGTTGTTGTTTGTGTTCTGGTGGCAAATGATTTTGTTGTTTTGGGTTTTGGCTGGTGGTTGCTGGTGTTGGAATTATTTCTGTCTGTATTTGTTGGTTGCTCCAGGTTCCTGTGTTAGCGTTAGTGTTTGTTTTGTTGTTATTATTATGGACATTTACAGGGATATCTTGTCCTTCTGGTGGATTATGCTCTATTTTTGGATTGTCGTTACTCTCTTTGGTTTGGCTGCTGCTCATTTTTTGAAGGTTGGTGGGTGTTTTTGGCGAAGGTTTGGGCATTTCACTGTGCTCTTTAATTTGGCTGAGTTCTATCTTGCAGTTTCTGCTGCGGGGTATGATTTGGAATGCTCTTGTTTCTTGCATGAGGGGATTTTTAATGTAAACGTCTTTGATTCGTTTGTTCCCTCTGGTTATTTACATTGGAACGGTGGTTTTGGTAAGATTATTTTTGCTCGCCATTTTATGTTGGGGGAGCTGGTGTTGTCTTGCTATGTTGCGGCTAATATTTGGGAGAGCTGGTACCACTGGACTTATCTATGTTGTTTGGTGGTTACTGATGTTAGATTATATGATTATTATGCAATTTTCTTGATATCTACCTGCAGGATGTTATTCACTTTTCATGGCAAATTCTGCTCTGACTGCAAGGTATGTTTATTTTGGAAGTTCGCAAATTTTGGTTGTTGCTTTTGTTTTTTTTGCAGGAAGACTGAGCGGAATGAAATCATCATGAGCTTCCTTTTTTGGGATCTGTTGACTCACAGACCGAGTTTAATTTTGAATTATTTTTGTAATTGTAGGAAAAGGAACCATCGGCTCATAGGTTTTGATTTTACTTTTTTATGTGTAGCTCTTCCGAGCAGTAGTGAGTTGAAGGTTCCTTCTAAGGACCTTGTAACCGCAACGCGAACTTTTTCTCTGGGGAAAGCGAGGCGATTTCGAGGCGATTTCTAGGGTTTCGTCCGGCACTGCTCTCCGGCCCTTATGGCTGTATTTTTCCAAGCTATTTCGTGTGATTTCTCTGGTTTTCTTTCTGCTTATCCTTCTCTGACCCCTATTTTGTAGATTTCTTTCGGTTTTTTTTTGTGGGGTGATGGCGTGCCCGTCATCATCACACCCAATAACTTCAGGATCTGATGATAAATCCCGATCCTTTAAGGAAGCCCTAGCGGGAGGTGCTTCTTCTGCTTCGAAACTCAGGTTTGTCCATTCTTTTTATAAAGGTTGTCCCGCTCTGATTTTTGAGGATGAAGTTGTTGATCAGTTGGCTGCTTCTTTTGCTTTAACCTTGGTGGGTAAATTTGTCTTGAGAAGACCTAACCTTGATGTGATTCGAAAATTTTTTTGCAATCTTAAACTGTCGGGTTCTTTCCATGTGGGCTTACTTAATCAAAGGCATGTAGCTATTCAACTAACTAATGAACTTGATTATAGTAGAATATTTTCTAGGAGATCTTACTACATTCAAGCTTGCCAAATGAGACTTTTGAAATGGACCCCTGATTTTGACGTGAGGGAAGAATCACCTATTGCTCCGGTTCGGTTGGCTTTTCCGAATTTAAGACTTCATTTTTTTATCAGCAAATTTTATTTGGTTTAGCCTCTATCTTTGGTCGTCCTCTTCAAACTGACCAAGCGACATCGTTGGTGTCAAGACCGTCTGTCGCTAGGGTGCTGGTGGAGATTGATGTCTCTAAGAAATACCCTACTGAAATTTGGCTTGGATCTGAAATGAAAGGGTATTTCCAAAAGGTTGAGTTTGAGAATTTACCGATTTTCTGTTCTTTTTGTAAGATGCACGGTCATGCCATTAATGATTGCTTTTGGAAATTTCCTAATTTACGCAATGAAAGGAATGTTGGAAAACAGTGTAATGAAATTTTAGTTTCTGCTAATGATAATGACTATCCTTTGCATTCTGTTCTTAATCAGCAGGATGTTAATTTTGTTAAATCTGTACAACCCGAGGCTTTGAATGGTGCTATCCAGGTAGAACCGGTTACTTTTATTAATGATCATGATGTTGAGACTTCTAAATTAAATGCTTCTATTAATGATCCTCATATCGAGACTGAGTATGCTATTGATCACAAAGTTGTGAATGAAGCCTAATGAGGAAAACATTCCTTGTAGCAATTCATTAAATATCCATGAGAATGATAATATTTTGATTAATGATAATGTTGTTCAAGATGACATCTCTTTATATGTTCATTTAGTTGGAGAAGAGGAGGACAATAATATTTTGGCTATGGAGGAAGGTGAATTTTTACCTATGGTGTCTCATGGCCATACTTCTCCTTCTCTTAAGGAGTCAGCTAATAAAGGTGATGCAAACTGGGATGACGATGGTAAATTTATGGAGGATGATTCTCCTACTTTTCAAAAGGGAAATGGTATTGGTGGTAATTCTATCTCTCCTTCTAATTATGCTAGTGATGCTCTTTCTGATTCCGAGGATATGAATATTGAAGCTAGATGTTTTACTAAAGATGATCATGATACTACTTTTATTAAATTTCAAAGCAAAAAGGGGCGTAAGCCCAAGCATGTTACTATACAACCCGCAAGATCTAATGTTCGAAATACTCGCTCAAATACTTCTCATTAATAACCCATCTTTATGTTTAACACCATTATTTGGAATGTTAGGGGAATTGGTTGCTTTTCCTCTAGGAATCGTGTTAAGAATTTATGTCGTATTCATAATATTTCTATTCTTGTTTTATTGGAACCACTTGTCTCTTCATCTAAATTGGTCTCTATTTCTTCTTATCTTGGTTTTAAGCATGCCATTTCTAATATGTCTAATAAAATTTGGGTTATGTGGAAGGATAATATTAAAATTGAAGTTATTGGAGATTTCTCTCAGGCTTTGCATTGTAATATTGAGGTATTTAACTTTCATTGATGTGCTTCCTTTGTGTATGTTGCGTCCTCTCTTTATACTAGAAAAGCCCTATGGGAACAAATTAAGAATTTTTATTATGTTTGTCAATACCCTTGGTTGGTGGGTGGAGATTTTAATACTATCTCTAACTCGTCTGAAAGGAGGGGAGGTGCCCCTCCTTCTTCTCGTTCCATGTCTGATTTTAATAATATAATTATGTCTTCTAATTTGATTGATCTTGGTTTTGTGGGTAATCAATTTACCTGGAATAGAGGTCATTTGTGGCAAAGATTGGATCGTGTTCTTTTTAATGAAGCGTTGATCAATGAGAATAACGTTACTACTATTCACCATCTTAGTAGAACCCTATCTGACCATTCTCCCCTGCTGATTAATATCAAGAATTCCCCTACTTATGCTAACCCTACCTTTAGATTTCAAAATATGTGGTTAATGAACAGTTCTTTCTTTGATATTGTGGACCAGAACTGGAATGCACCTCTTCATCCTGATAATTCAGTTGTCGGCATGAGTAGATTATGGTTTAAACTTAAGCGGCTTAAGCAAGTTTTAAATTGGTGGAATCACAATGTTTTTAAGAATCTTTTTTCTAACATTTCTATGGCTGAAAATTGTGTGCTTTTAAGTGAAATTGCTTGGCAGAATGACCCTTCTGATATTCTTTTGTCTAAGCTTCAGCAATCTAAGAATGATTTTGTTTGTCTTCAAGTGCAAGAAGAGATTTATTGGAAACAAAAATCTGCTGCTAGACATCTGGTGGAGGGGGATAGTAATACTAAGTATTTTCACGCTTTAACTAAGAGAAAAAGGATGAAGAACAATATTAATAACATTCAAAGATGGGATGGCTCTTTTGCTAATGATCAGGGTGAGATTGCTTCTTTAGCTGTTCAATACTTTAATGATCTTTTTAATAAAAATTTTACTCCTTTGTTTCCTACTAATGCTTCTTTTATTCCTAAAGTTATTTCTTCTGAGGATAATTTGTGCCTTTGTGCTCCTCCTTCTTTTGAGGAGGTGAAGAACAAGCTGGATTCTATGAATTCAGAGTCTATGGCTGGCCTTGATGGTTATACGACTCTTTTTTTTTTCCAAAATGTTGGAAGATCATTAAGAATGATACTTATTCGGCTGTGTTGGATTTTTTTAAGGGAAATCCTTTTCCTAAGTTTTTCTCTTCTACCTCTTTAGTTCTTATTCCTAAAAATAATAATGTTCAAACTTGGAATGATTTACGGCCGATTTGTCTTTGTACTTTTTTCAATAAGTTGGTTTCCAAAATTATTTCTGATCGCATTTCTGTTTTGTTGCCTAAATTTATTTCTCCTTACCAAACGGGTTTTGTGAAAGGGCGGGCTATCACTGAGAATATTCTTCTAGCCCATGAATTAACTCAAGACTTGGATGTTAAGACTAGAGGGGGTAATATTATTCTGAAACCTTATATCGCCAAAGCTTATGATAATATTAATTGGGACTTCATTTACTACATGCTTGATCTTTTTGGCTTCAATTCTTCTTTTATTCATCTTATCAAGAACTGTATTGAGAATGTTCATTTTTCCATTATTCTGAATGGTGCGAGACATGGTTTCTTCAAGTCCTCTAATGGTTTAAGGCAGGGGGATCCTATTTCTCCTGGCCTCTTTATTATTGCGGCTGATTTTCTTTCTAGAGGCATTTCTAATTTATTTGAGCATAACCCGGGGCTTTACTATAAAACTTTAAAAGGTTTTCATGTTTCTCACTTATGTTTTGCGAATGATTTCAATGTTTTCACTAATGCTATTATTAATAGAATTCAGAAATTGTTGGATTTTTTTTAATGTTTTTGAATTAGTTAGTGGGCTTTATTTTAGTAAGCATAAATGTTGTTTTATTGCTTCTAAAAACATTTCGAATACGAGGATTTTAGCCATTAACCATGCTTCTGACTTTACTAATTATAAATTGCCTATTAAGTATTTGGGGGTCCCCCTTTTTAGAGGTAGAAGATAGACTTTTCTTTTTGATGATCTTATTTCATCTATTCAAAATAGACTTTTATCTTGGAATTCTAATTTTTTGAGTTTTGGTGGTAGGTTGACTCTTATCAAAAGTGTTCTTTGTGCTTTACCTGTTTACATGTTCTAAACCATTTCTCCCACTAAAGAGGTTTGCGCTAGAATTCACAAAATTCTTAATAAGTTCTTCTGGAAAGGTACTTCTACTAATTCTAAAATTTATTGGGCTTCTTGGGACAATTGTTGTAGAGTGTTTAATGAAGGTGGTCTTGGTTGCAAAGACCTTTATGATCTTGCTAAGGATTTCTCTTATAAACTTTGGTTTATTTTTCGTGCTAAAGAGAATCTTTGGGCCAATTTTATGCATTCTAAGTACTGTTCTAGTAGGCATCCTACTAATATTGTCTCCAAGCAAGGGGATTCTAAAGTGTGGAAAAGGATTTGTAAAGTTAAGTGGGAGGTGGAACCTACTATTTCTTGGGGCCTTGGAGAAGGTAACATCTTTTTCTGGCAAGATAATTGGCTGGGAAATGGGTCCATTGATTCTGCTTTAAATTTCTCTTCTAATGCTCTTAATAAAGTTAATGATTTCTTTACTAATAATGCTTGGGATTTTGATAAGCTTTCTAGTTTTCTTCCTGAGGATATTATTAACCGTAATTTAATGGTTCCTATTAATTCCTCAGTTAAAGATACTATTTTATGTAACCTTTCGAATGATGGTGGTTTTTACATTAAGAAGGCTTGGAATCATTTCAGGAAACAAGGGAATAATGATAAAGTCTTTAATATGATTTGGCACAAAAGTTTACCCTCCACGGTATCTGTCTTCATATGGAGACTTTTAAATAAATTTATCCCTACGGAGGACAGGGTTCCGATTAATTCCTCAGTTAAAGATACTATTTTATGTAACCTTTCGAATGATGGTGGTTTTTACATTAAGAAGGCTTGGAATCATTTCAGGAAACAAGGGAATAATGATAAAGTCTTTAATATGATTTGGCACAAAAGTTTACCCTCCACGGTATCTGTCTTCATATGGAGACTTTTAAATAAATTTATCCCTACGGAGGACAGGTTGGTTACTAAAGGCTTCAGTTTAGCTTCTAAATGCCAATGTTGCTTCCATAAAGAGAATTTACATCATGTTTTTATTTCGGGTCCTGTTGCCATTAGAACTTGGACTTTCTTTGACGACATTTTCAACCTGCATTATTTTAATAGTCATTATACTATTCGTAATTTACTCAATTTGTGGTTTATTCCTGTTAAAGGTCATATTCGTAATATTATTCTTTCTCTCATTCTGTGGTTTCTTTGGATT
>NW_021427982.1:100809-109207 GCF_001605985.2 Dendrobium catenatum
AAAGGTGCAAATTCAAAAGATGGTGTTGCTTTGGTTGTAATGAATCAACGTGTTGCTGATAAGGTGTATGTTGATGAGCCGCAACCAGTTAAAAGTACAGCATTTCAAAATGATTTGAGCATGTTAGACATTGTATTTCAGGAGATTTAAATACTAAAATTCAAATTCCCAACAATATTTCTCCTCCTGAGACTACTGACAAGACATGTAATTTTAAAACAAATGCTAGGGCAAGAAGTGCTAATGTTAAAGTGGATAATTTGAACTTAGGTTCATATTTGAATGAAGATGGAAAAATTGTAAAACTGCACATGGGGAATGTATTGGAGAATTCCAAAAAATTGAGTAATGCTCTTGTCATCAAAGTTTTTGGTGATAACATCCCATTCTATGTAATCACTAGTGAATTAAGAAGACAATGGAGTTGCTTTGGTAGCTTTAGACTCACTATGCTGGGTCAAGATTGGGTTTTATGTTCTTGTGAAAATACTGAGATTATGGAATCTATCTTATGTGAAGGACCTTTGTTTGTTAAAGGTCACATTGTGGGTATTGACAAATAGACTTCTTCTTTTTCTATAAATTCCTTGAAAGGTCTTTCGGCTCCTATTCCGATTAGGCTTCCTAATCTACCTTTATACTGCTGGGATGATATCAACATTTGCAGAATTGCTTCTCTAGTTGGAAAGCCATTTCTACTAGATGGAAACATGTTCCAATGGAATAGAAGAGAATTTGCTAGGATTTGTGTTCGTATCAATTTAGACGAACTACTTCCTTTGGAAGTATGGGTGGAAGGTGAATCTACAAAATTCTATCAAAAAGTGGAATATGAAAAAGTTTCTAAACTGTTTTTCAAATGCAGCAAAATTGGACATTTAATGGTAAAGTGTCCTGGTTCTAAATCAGCAGAGTATAAAGATAAATCAGGTTTGCGTGATTCTGTAGTGGTTGCTGAGGTTCTAAAAGCAAATTCTGAAGAAGTAGAAAATGTTGATCCATAAGAGAAAGGATATGGACCCTGGATGCAGGTCAGATACGGGAAGAAAAAAAGAATTCAGAATAATCCTACTAAGGAAAATCAAAAAACTGTTCTAGCTGCTCGACCGAATGTTTTTGAAGAAATGTAGAAACCTAATGCTATTCCAGGTGTTGTTCCTGGTGCTATTCCAGGTTCGATTCAGAATCAAATTCCAAAACAAATTCCTATTTTGGGAATTTCTATTCCTAACGAAAAAGATAAGCCTTTGGTTGATAATCTGAAGATATATGACAAATATAAAGATGTAGCTGATGCTTCTTTAGAAAGCCTGGAAGATGGAGAAATTATGGATAAATTGCTAATCAAAGTTATGGATTTATCTCAGGATGTAAACGGAACTACTTTAAGTAAGAATCTGAAATCTTCTCAACATATTATTTTGAGTAAAAATATGTTTGATATTCTTAACAAAGGTTATGAGGATGCTAACAATGTTGATAATGTTATAAGTAATAACATAGATGATAATATTATTATGTCATCTCTTAAACCAGAAGATATTGATTTAACTATTGGAAAAGTTAAAGTGGATAATAATTTGGTCAAAATGAAATTGGGAAAAGAGCTTAAGACTCTTGGGCCAATTAAACCATTGAATAGAAGCAGAAGATTGGAGATGGGAAATAAAGACAAGAAGAATGGGGCTAGTCCCCCTTCTAATCAATGAATTCCATTGTCTTTTCGAATTGTAGAGGAGCAAGGAAATTTAATGCTTCTCTATATCTCAAAGAATTTGTTAAACAAAATGATGCGGGGTTTATTATTTTGTTAGAAACCAAAGTTTCTTCCATGAATAGAAAATATATCAATACTCTTATTGGTATGGATTGGAATTTTTTTCATTACCCATTGGAGGGTCTTTCAGGAGGGATTTTAATTATTTGGAATATAAGGTTTGCTTCTTTTAATACCTTGTTCTCTTCCTATCATTGTGTTATTGGTGACCTAGAAATCCATAATAAAGGGAGTTGGAGGATTTCTACTGTTTATGCTTACAAAGATTCCTATAAAAGGAGGGACCTTTGGAATAAATTGGAGAATTATATGATTCTTGATATACCTTCTGTGGTGGGAGGTGATTTTAATTGCCTTTTAACCAAAGGTGATAAGAAAGGTGGTAGAAAATTGGAATTCTCACAAGGCTCAAAGGAAATGAAAAGGTTTTTTACTAACCAAGATTATCATGATTTGAATTTTATTGGACCAAGATATACTTGGTGTAATAACAAATCAGGTGGAGCTCATATTCTAGAGAGACAAGATAGATGCTTTGCTAATTCATCTTCTCTTGAGTCTAATCCTTTATTGGTGGTTCATCATCTCCCTCGAATAGCTTCAGATCACTGTCCCATTATGTTGAAATTATGGGAAAATCAACCAAAACCAAATAGCTACATCAAATTTGAAGATAATTGGGCTTCTCACTATGCTTCGGCAGGAATTGTTCAAAGAGATTGTAACAGGAATATTGCAAATCATCACTCAGATAGGCTTGATATCAAATTTAAAAGAGTTTTGAAATCTCTCTTCTACTGGAGTAAATCAAAGCTGAAGGACCTTAATCATATAAAATAGATCTTATCAGAGAGATACTAGATCTAAAAATGGAGGAGTTTTTGGTTGGTAGCTTACCTGAAGGGAAAATATTGATCCTAAGAGCCAAAATCAATGAACTTCAGTGTACCTTAGCCCGATTAAACTCTTGGTGGACACAAAGAGCAAAAGCTAAATGGTTAAAAGATGGAGACTTGAATACAAGGTTCTTTCATTCGTTTGCAAATGCGAGAAATAATGCTAATTACATATTCAACATTAAAGATGAGAATGCAGATTTGGTGAATGAGCAAAATCAAATTGAAGAGGTTTTCTTCAATTTTTTCAAATCCAAGTGGAATTACAGAAATTGTTCTTTGAATAACTGGCCATGCTCGAGAGCTATTTTTTTAGATTTTGATAGAGCAATGCTTAATTCTGAGCTTAATCTAAAGGAAGTTTTTGATGTTGTTAGCCATTTGGAAGGAGGAGTCTCACCTGGTGTTGATGGTATAACACATTCATTTATCAAATCCTATTGGCAAATCATTAAAACAAATATCTGGGATTCTTTAAAGTAGTTTTTTCATACGGGTAATATGGAATCTAGTTGGAAGGATACTTTGATTGTACTCATTTCAAAGGTGGAGAATCCTATGACACCTTCTAATTTTAGGCCTATAAGCTTATATAAAACAATTTATAAGCTTATGGCTAAAATTCTTCTTAATAGAATTGTTAATCTTCTTCCAAAACATGTTTCGGATAACCAATCTGCTTTTATTAGAGGTCAGTCTCTTTCAGACAATGTGTTAATTGCTCAAGAAGTCTTCCACAAATTCAAGTTTTCTAAATCTTTAAAAGGATTGGTTTCCTTCAAAATAGATATGGAGCAAGCTTATGATAACATGTCTTGGGAAACTTTGGAGCAGATTTTGAGTTATTTTGGCTTTCCTTTACACTTTTCAAAGCTTATTATGGAATGTGTACCTGATCCAAGGTTTTTTATTTTGATCATTGGAAAATCTACTAATTGGATCAATGCTCATAGTGGATTTTGACAAGGTTGTCCCCTATCTCCTTTTCTCTTTGTTTTATGTTCTCAACTTTTATCTATTGCTTTTATGCAAGAAGAGATGGAACTAGGGATCAAGGTTCATCATAATGCACCTAGGATATCACATCTGCTTTATGCAGATGATTTCTTGATCTTTTCTGATGAAAACTTTAAAATGATAAAGAGGATTAAAAGCATTTTATTAGACTATTATAATTGGTTTGGTCAAAAAATCAATTACAATAAGTCTTCTATTCTTTGTGGAAAAGTTATTAGTAGAAGGAAAAAGAAAAAGATTGCTCGGGTAATGGGATTCAATCTTTTGAAGGAATTCTATTACTTAGGAGTTAAAATTGCTCTAAGGAGATAGGTGTCATCAGATTTCAGTTTTCTATTAGAAAAAGTTCTTGGAAAGCTTGATACTTGGGGAAACAAGTTTATATCTCTTCCTGGAAGATTTATTCTTGCTGATCATCTATCCTTTCAATACCAAATTTTTATTGCACTCATTCTTTAGTTCCGAATGGTATTCTGGTTGAGATTGATAAAGCTTGTAGAGACTTTATTTGGCACAAGGAGGAAAATGAAGTTGGATTACATTATGTCAGCTGGGAAAATCTTTGCAAGCCGGTGCATTTAGGTGGACGGGGTCTCAAATCTTGTACACAAATAATTGATTATTTAAGAGCTAAAATTACATGGAAATATGTGAATGATGTAGATTCACTTTTGCATAAATGCTTGAAGCCAAAATATGGGAATTCTGGTTGGATTCTGAAGTGGAAGCAGAATTTATCTTCAACCTGTAAAATCTTAAGGAGTGGTTCAAAAGCTCTCAAACCGATTATTAGATGGAATATCTGTAACGGTGAAAAAAGTTAATGTATTGAAGGATGTGTGGATACTAGATAAAGCTTTATGTAAATGGCCAACGTTCCTTGATAGTCTACAAATTAATGACATTTATGTAGATCAATTCATGGAAAATGGCATATTGAATATTGCCAAATTGCAAAATGTTTTTTGAAATGATTTGCTGCAGATTATATGCAACGTGAAGATTGATCAGGAAGCTGGATGTGATTAAATGGAGCTGATTTCTTATAATTCTGGAAAAAACATTGGCTGCATTGTCTTATGAATCCTTGTTAATTAATTCTTTTAAAGGAAGATATTGGTCTTGGATGAAGAAGATTAATCTCAATCCAATAACAGAAGTATTTTGGTGGAGGTTATAATACAAATCTATTCCTACTTTTCATTTCCTAGAGTATCGAGGACTCAAGGAAGGATGCTTATGTCCAAGAGGTTGCTTGGATATTGAAGAGGTTAAGCATGTGGTGGTGAGTTGTGATAAACTCATTCAAACTATAAAAATTCTCAATCTTTGGGGCTTTTAGATTCTGGAATTTAATAATTTTGCTGAATCAATTGATTAGTTAGAGTTAAATGCTTCCAAAAAAACATTTATCACAAATGTTTTTTGTAATTTAGTATTTCTTTGCTGGAAGTCTAGAAATAGACTTATTCATGAGGTAATTGAGGATTCCAATTTAAGCATTGCTTCTAATGCTCTTAGTATGACTTCAATTTCTATTTCTAATAGAAATAAATCAGGCCTTTGGGATGTTAATAAACCATCTCGGGTGTTTAATAATTCTTGGCATCCTCCTCCACCCGATTGGATTAAAATTAATGTGGACGCTTCATTGTTATCTTCTTATAATGCTGGAATTGGAGTTGTTGGCCATGACCATCTAGGAAGATTTCTATTTGCCAAAGGAATCAAATCTATTCATTGGGACATTGCTCGTCTTGAACTAGAGGGTATTATATCTCTTCAAGGTATTATCAAGGATTGGAATTCTCAAGTTCAAGGAATTATCATTGAAGGAGATAATGATAATGTGATGAAAAGTTTTCAAAACATTATCTACAAAAAGCATAAACTGGAGATTGAAGTAAGGTTATCCTCCTTTATTAATGAGTTTAATTTTGTCATTTTCAAACATGTTAGTAGAGAAAGTAATAAGTTAGTGGATATGTGTGCTAACTAAGCTCATAATGGTGATTTTGCTTGGGATTCTATTAGTATGGAACACATTCCTCCTCCTTTCTATCTTTTATTTAAGGAGGAATGTGATGCTATTAGCTTGTATTAGCTTATTTTCTTTTTAATGCAATTACTTTATGCATTTAAAAAAAAAACTATATCAAGTTCCAAATTAACTCTAACTTATGGCTTACTCTTGTCTTATCCATTGGTTAGTCGAACCCAAACCAAAATGACCAAGTCAACCATATGGAAGAAGAAGTGGAATTATGCTTTGAGCAACTCTTGTGAATCCCCTCACAAGATCCTCTCTCTCTCTCTTCCTCTCTCTCTCTCTCTCTCCCTCTCTCTCTCTCTCCTTTAGGTTTTGTCAGGTCAAGACAACAGCCAAGGATTATCAAAAATGTTGAACAAGAGCTCTTAAATAGAAGAGCTTCAAAGGAGCTCATTAATTGCAAGTTGCCGACTATATCGTCCAGGACGATATGGAAATCATCCTGGCCGAGCAATACAAATCTCATGAGATTGGCCAGAGCATCGCCCTGAATGCAAACTGGATGATTGAAAATTGGCTTGATCGTCCAGGATGATATCACGATCACCTCGGCTGATCAGTTCAAATCAGAGAAAAATCGTCTAGAGTATCGCCCTGAATTCAAGCTGTTTGATCCCGATCGTCCAACACATCGCCCTGAATTTGTGCTGGCCAATATTTATCGTCCAGAAATAACTAAGATTTTTGAATAGATCGTCCTGTCCAATCCTGCAATCGTCCAGGATGATGTGATTGTATCAATCATCCTTAATTACTTTCTTGATTACTGGTTCAATTTAGGCATAATTGTGTATTATCGTTCATGCTGATCCAAGATCATCCTGCCCGATTGCCAAAAATACAATATACCCAAAATGAATAAGGCGGCTATTTCTTTCTGTTTTAAGCTTACCATCCTAGCCAATACACTTATCTTCCAAGTCGATCTGTTAATGACGGCTATCTTAATTAAGAATCCTGAATAGAATCTCTATTTTAAACTCGATCGTCCAGGCCGATCCAAATATCGTCCTTGCCGATGTGAGTAAAAATAGAAATTCTTAAGTCTCTGAAGTGTGTGTGTGTGTAGGTTTACTTAGCATCAGTCTCTTTGAACATTACAATTTGACTCAAGAAGAGAAAAAGCAAAATATAGACTGACTCAACCCTAACCTACGTAATCTTGAATTGGCTTGATTTGTCATTTGATTTCTTGGCCCTGAAATGTCAGTTATAAGAAAGGAAATCATAGTGTTTGCTAATCATTAAAAGTGTAATTCATGAACCAACAGATTTGCAACAATCTCTCTCTTTTTTATGATGGCAAACGCAAGTAGAAATATCTCAATAAAAATAGCAGTTCATTAAAATTTCAAATTTATAAGCATGAACTTTTCCTACCATATCCTACTCCCCCTTTTGTCATCACAAAAATAGGGTCTTAGATACATATAAAGAAAAAAGGAAAAAAAAAAAACACAACAGAAACTAAAACAAACTACAAGACAAACTACAGAAAATAGAAAATAGAAAACAAAAACTAAAAAATGAGGGATCATCAGATTGAAGTGGTGGAGGTGGCTGCTCAAAGTAGCCAGCTAGCATAGTAAACTGATGCTGCTGCTGTTGGTGAGTAATGTAGCTATCAAAATGGGCCAAGTCCTCTATGTGGTGCTGCTCATAGCGGGCAATGTCCTCAGAATATTGCTGCTCCTGTGCAGCAACATAAGCATCAAAACGGGTCTCCCAACGATCAAGTCTCTCCACTAGCTGGTCAAACTGTGACTGCTGGCGAAGAGGAGCAGGATCATGAATGGAAGCGGGAGTGGGAGCCTCCTCCTCCTCGGCCCCCTGAGGTTCCCCATCCCCTGGGTGGAGATGAGTACTGTGAAGGATATTAAAAGAGTTGTTTGAGTAGCAAGGAGGCTGAAGGTCGTGACGAGCAGGATATTAAAGATTGTATTTAGTTTCAAGAATGTAGGCTATGAGATGTCCTAAAGCAAGGTTGTGTTTCCTCCTATGGCCTGTATCATGAATAGTTGTTAAATGATCAATGTATCAAAAGATTAGATCAGTGGCATTAAATTCTCTCCGGGCCATGTTGAAAAAGGTAGTCAGAGAAAGAAGATGAGTGATGTGGATTCGGTCCCTGGATTTTGGAATGATGGAGGTGCTAAGGACATGCTGAATTGTCCTAGCATCTTTGACTAAAGAGCTAGTCTCTCCAACATGAAAGTGTGTGTTGGTTTGGTGAAGAAAATGTTTTGTCGTGGACTAGTAAAAATCAAGATCTGGAATGATTATGTGCAGCTTATCCCCGGTGGTGGATAGCTGTAAAGTTCAGCACAGTCCTGATATGAGATCTCGACCAGGCATCGATTCATATAGGAGGTCAGGGCTGTGAAAGTAGAATTTATGTGAAGATTTGCATAAAATTCTAAAAGAAGTTTTGAAGAAGAAGGGACAGCGAGGGTAAGAATGAAATAGAGAGAAGTGTGAGCAAAGAGATCCATTACTGGATATGAAAGGTGGGCAGGATTGATTGTTCTAGAAAGGGTGATGCCACATTCTTTGTAGCGACGGTAAGCTGCTTGATCCTCCACTTCCCTGAATCGAGGGTCCAGAGTGGCCCTCGAGGAACTTCTAGAAGCTTGTCGGACTCGCTTCCCACCAGCCATA
>NW_021427982.1:111149-141877 GCF_001605985.2 Dendrobium catenatum
ATTTTTAATCCTCAAGTTTGTATTTTTTAGAACATCATTCTCAACCCTCAAGTTTTTCTCTTTCTCTTTAGATTTCTTGAGATCAGATTGAAGAGAGGTGTGTAAAACTTTTAATGCTTCATTCTCATCAATTAATTCCGAATACTTTTTGTTCAAATCATAAAATTCATCAAGAAGAGCCATGTGATTAGAATCAATCATTGAATGATCTTTAAGAATAACTTCATACTCTTTTTTTTAAATTCACATGTTCCAATTTTAAGTTAGCATGTGTCTTCTTAAGTTTTTTGTATGATGCATAGATTTTCTCACAAATCTCAAATAATTCATCATAGGTTGGTTTACATACCTCTTCATCATCACTTTTCTCAAGATGATCTTCCCCCATTAAGCACAGGTTTGTTGTCTCTTCCTTCGGTTCAGTCTCAGAGGAATCTGATGCAAATTCTGCCCAGAATGCTTTTTGAACTTTTTTCTTGTCGTTCCTGAACTTGGATTTCTCCTTACCCTTTTCTTTTTCTTTGCTCGAGTGATCTTGAAGTGTAGGACAATCGGCTTTCACATGTCCAGGCTTCTTGCATTCATAACAAACAACATCAGAAGATCCTTTAGAATACTTGTTATCCTTACCTTTTATCCAATGATGCTTTTGCTTCTTCCTTAGAAAGTTTTTGAATTGCCTTGAGATGAAGGCAACTTCATCGCTCTCAGACCCGGAAGAATAGGAGTCAGATTTGTGTGCCTTCAGTGCCACCGTTTTCTCTTTCTTTTTCTCAACTGCATCAAGATTTCTTTGATTCACCCCTTGCTCGTAAGCAATGAGTGAGCCAAGTAAGTTGTCAATCGAATACAAGTTCAAATTCTTAGATTCAGTTATAGCAGTAATTTTTGCATCAAAAGAGGAAGGCAAGCATCGTAAAATCTTGTTTACTTTTTCAAACTTTAAATGCTCTCTTCCTTATGCATGTAAGGAAGTAACAATCTGAGTAAACCTTATATGCATGTCAGAAATAGATTCAGAAGGTTTCATATGAAAAAGTTCGTAGTCATACAAGAAAATATTCAAGCGAGATTGTTTCACTTCATTGGTTCCTTCATAAGTAATGCATATCCTATCCCAAATTTCCTTACTAGTTTTGCAAGTGGAGACACACATGTAATCCTCAGACTTTAAAGCACAGAAAAAATAGTTCAAACATTTTGCATTCAATTGAGCTAAATCTCTTTCATCGAAAGTCCATTCAGTAAAAGTAACTTCTATTTTAACACCATTAATTTCACGAGAAGGTGGAGAATAACCTTCTTTAATAAGCATCCACATGCGATAATCAGTAGATTGTAAAAACATTGACATGCGGGTTTTCCAAAAATCAAAATGTAGATTATCAAACAAGAGAGGTCGGGTAATAGAATACCCTTCCGTAGTGTTACGATTCCCAAAGTTAGCCATAGATCAAAATTTAAAAATTTTCAAACTCAGTTTTTATGAATCCATCTCTGATACCACTTGAAAGCGATCAGATGACACTAGAAAGTGCTCTGATACCACTTGAAAGTTTGTTAGGGATGTTAAGCCCTATAGAACTTGCCCAAGGCTAACCAAGAGGGGGGTGAATTGGTACTTTAAAAAATCTTTAGGCAAAGCATGAGTACAAACCAAATCACCAGGAAAAAAGTGCAGAAGAAATAAATACGGAAGCAGGAAAAATAAGAACATAGGGGTTTATAGTGGTTCGGTCAACTTAACCTACGTCCACTCCCCGGAGGCACCCTCCGAGTATTGCACTATAATCGTTACTCTCCTTTAGCCCCCAGAGCTAGGCTGAGAAGCCTTTACAAACACCTCTTTTTGCCACACCCGACAAGGCAGAGAACCTTCCTCCTTTTGCTTCCTTCTAAAGCAGGCAGAGAACCTCGATCGCTTGCTGGAACTTACCTCTCCCAACCCTTCCAAGGACAAGAGACTCTAGGGAAGAAGAAGTGGAACATGCTTGGAGCAACCCTTGTGAATCCCCTCACAAGCTCCCCCTCACAAGAACCTCTCTCTCTCTCTCTCTCCCTCTTTCTCTCTCTCCTTTAGGTTTTCTCAGGTCAAGACAGCAGCCAAGGATTATCAAAAATGTTGAATAAGAACTCTTAAATAGAAGATCTTCAAAAGAGCTCATTAATTATAAGTTGCCGACTATATCGTCCAGGATGATATGGAAATTATCCTGGCCGATCAGTACAAATCCCATGAGATCGACCAGAGCATCGCCTTGACTGCAAACTGGATGATTGAAAATTGGCTTGATTGTCCAGGATGATATTACGATCGTCCCAGCCAATCAGTTCAAATCAGAGAAAAATCATCTAGAGCAACGCCCTAAATTCAAGCTGTCCGATCCCGGTCGTCCAGCACATCGCCCTAAATTTATGCTGGCCGATATTTATCATCCAGAAGTAACTAAGGATTTTGAATAGATCGTCCTGGCCGATCCTGCGATCTTCCAGGATGATGTGATCGTATCAATCATCCTTAATTACTTCCTTGATTACTGGTTCAATTTAGGCATAATTGTGTATTATCGTTCAGGCCGATCCAAGATCATCCTAGCCGATTGCCAAAAATACAATATACCCAAAACAAATAAAGCGGCTATTTCTTTCTATTTTGAGCTTATCGTCCTGACCGATACACGTATCGTCCAGGCTGATCTGTTAATGATGGCTATCTTAATTAAGAATCCTGAATAGAACCTCTATTTTAAACTCGATCGTCCAGGACGATCCAAATATTATCCTGAGCGATGTGAGTAAAAACAAAAATTCTAAGTCTCTCAAGTGTGTGTGTGTAGGGGTACTTAGCATCAGTCTTTTTGAATATTATAATTTGACTCAAGAAGAGAAAAAGCAAAATACAGACTGACTTAACCCTAACCTACGTAATCTTGAACTGGCTTGATTTGTCATCTGATTTCCTAGCCCTGAAATGTCAGTTATAAGAAAGGAAATCATAGTGTTTGCTAATAATTAAAAGTGTAATTCATGAACCAACAGATTTGAAACATATCTAACATTATTCATGTTCCTTCCATGGCCACCTAAGCTTTTGTTGAGTATTTAACTTGTCAAACAATCAAAAAATGGTTTGAATGGACATATATGGTAAAAATACTTGCTCAAGCCATTTATTTCCCTAATTTAAATATCTTCAGCAATCCTAATTAACTTTTTAAAAAGGTTACTAAGCCTCTTATAATCCATGGATTAGATTTTAAGCATCCTAAATGGTCCTAAAATAGCTAGATAAAGATAAGTCCCCTTTACACCTTTATGTCCTTGGGCTATCTTCTCCTCCAGCCTATCAAATAACCTTTGACAGTTAGCCTCATGTAGGTGTGGTTCTATTATATCCTAGCCATCCATTTGACTTGGAATCATTTAAATTGGCTAAGAGACATAAATAAGGATCATTTAATCCCTAGCCCTCTTTCACTTCCTCAAGCGCCTCCATACTGGCTCTCATTTTATTCAAGCTCCCCACGTATTCCCCTACCACCTCTAAGTTAAAACCTATCATCAAAAACTTGCAGAATATAAGCTCTCAAATAAACTTAAGCTAAATTCATCCATGACATAGTCCATTCATTCTAGTGCATTCTAGAAAGTGCTTTTGTTAAAAACTTGATTTGAATATGAGTTAGGTTGTTAGACCTAAGCTTATGTCCCAAAGGCAAACCAAGAGGGGGGGGGGGGGGAGGAGGGGGCTGAATTGGTACTTTTAAAATTTTTCCTTTTATTGGAATTTAAAAGTTTAAAACCGTTTTAACAAATAGACCAGGTTGTTTTTAGAATTTTCAAAATAAAATTTTCAACCATAAAAAAATAAAATGACAGAAATTAAAGCAGCGAAAATAAAAAAATACAAATATTTATAGTGGTTCGGTTAAACATGACCTACATCCACTCCCTGAAGTCTCCCACTTTAAATATTGCATTATTACCACTAGTATCTCTCCTTTTTTCCCCACAGCAAGGCAGAGAAGCCTTCACAAAACTCTCTTCCACCACTACCCGGTGCGGTAGAGAACTATCTTCCTTTTACACCCTCCAAATGTTGGCAAAGAACCATCATTTGTTCACACTCTCCAAGTGTAGGCAGAGAACCTTCGTCCTTTCACACTCTCCAAGTGTAGGAAGAGAACCTTCAGATGTTCACACTTCTCGAGTGTCGATAGCGAACTAAATCTTCTTGAAAGATCTTCACACTATAAATCTAGAACGACTAGAGAAAAGAGTTAAATAAACACAAAGTACACATAGAGATCCGTACCCTAGATTATCCTAGTGAACCACACTCTAATAGGGAGAAAACTCTTTCAAACACTCTCTCTTACTCTATCCTTCAATTTCCCTTTACTATTCATGAAGATCAAGTGGCAAAAAGATTTAAATGACAGTCTTAAGTGGATCTTTTATAAAAAAGACACGAAAAACTATCTAGATAACTGCATTTTTCATATTTGTCCATCCACGATTGTCCCGTACGATCGTATTTTATACGTATCATTAGTATAAAAACTATTGTGTATGAACTCAATGTGAATCGGTACGAATTGCCTTTGTACCTGATCATCATCCCGTATGAAATTGGTACGTCCGGTAAAAACAGTTATTTTTCAAACTTCATTGGTACGAAAAGTTAGGATGAACCACAAGTATACAAAATAGAGCCCTTCATCCCGGTACGATTGAAAATTATTATATGTACGAACTATGTATTTAGCAAAAATAGAGGAGATTGTCCTAGGATAAATGGAAAATATCTTCTGGATGAACTGTGTATTTCCCATAAATAGAAGAGATCATCCTGGGATGAACTAAAGATATCATTAGGATAAATAGTGTATTTGTCAAATCTAGAGAAGATCATCTTGGGATGAACGAGACATATCATCTAGACGAACAATGTATTTGATAAATCCAGAGAAGATCATCCTGGGACGAATGTAAAATATCATCTGTACGAACTTCAAATTTGGTAGAAAAAGAGAAGATCATTCTCGAAATGAACATAAAATATTGTCTGTACGATCTATACTTATAAAAATTTTTGCCATTTTCTATTCATTCCATTGCTCATTGGGGAAAATAACTGATCAGATCATCTCGTACGAACAAGTATCGTACAGTACGATCAGTTAAAAAATAAAAATTTTAAAAACTCTTCCCCCCGGTTTGTATGTGCTCAGTTACTCAATTATAATCACACTCTCTCAGACTAAATAAAATGAAAAATACAAACTTCAATTTACAAAACACTCTAAGCTGATCTTGATTTAAAGTCTTCAACTATCTCGAGTATGATTTTCCCGAAATGTTAGTACACACAAGAGAAAAAACAATTCTTTCAAAATGTGTTAGAAGAAGATATTTAATCAAAACAAAATATTTGGAAGGATAAAAAACATACAAGTTGCAAGAATGTTAAACATGCAAAGCTAAGTACCAACTATCTCAACAATCTCCCCCTTTTTGATGATGGCAAAATAATTATTGTTTGAGTATAATTAAAATTCCTAAATTTCTCCTTAACTTCCCTGTAATGAATAAATATGTGAATATAAGGAGTTTTATATTGTGAATAGTTTAAAAAATTTTAAAATTTTGAACTTTTTATCACATAAAGCCCTAAACAAAAAAACACAATCAAACACTACAAACAAAGCAAAGAACAAATAACAAAACACAATCAATCAAACACAAACTCAAAAACACACAAAAGTTCAAACAATATTTCTCCCCCTTTTTGAGAACAACAAAAAGAGAAGAAGAAAAAGGCAACAGAAATGTAAGAAGTCATATGAGAAGCCTTTGATAATTGATCATAAAAGAGATAGAGTTATAATTATAATAACAAGATTAATGTTCATCAAAGAGAAATAAATATTCATATCATTTAAGTTAAGATATAATAAAGACAAGATAAATATATCAAGGTCATAAATCAGTCTAGACAATTGGATAAGGAGAATTATTGCAAAAGTGATTAAATAAAAATTAATGTAAGTCAAGTTCCAATACAAATGATAATTGAATATTAGTTTCATTTGAAATTGAAGATTAAAATATAGATGAAAGAACATATACTTGTGGCAATATTTCACATCTTTTTAATATTTGTGGCACACTTTATTCATCTTTTTATATTTGGACTCATTTTATGCCTCTTTTCAATTTGCGAACTGTTGCGCATTCTTTCAATTTTTGTACCTTTACACATTTTTCAATTTTTCAAGTTGTTCTTTCCAAAATTAATAGTAAAAAGCTAAAATTTCTCTAAGTACAATTATAATTATATTGAAAAGAGAAATAAATAATAATAAGACATCAGGATTGTAGTAATAATATTAAAATTTTTTATGCCTAAAAAGAACATGAGATTGATAGTCCTTAACTTGATAGAGTTATAAGCTAACTTAATTTTTTTTTGAAAATTAAATTTTTATAATGAATTTAAATTTTGTATTTCTTTTCAAATTATTCAAATTTTTAGATCAATTAAGTCAGGATAATCATATAAGCTAACAAACATTTCCAAAAGAGATTAAAATCAACTAAAATAAGTCAAGATAGATTTTATTGATATCAAGATAAAAGATAATACATTGGAGCACAGATGATATCAAATCTCAAAGGTTTATTAAACATAAAAATAAAAACTAAAGATAGTCACAAACACTTGAAACATTATCTCATCACATCATCAGAACTGGTTCACAAAAGAAGTTCATCTATCATTCTGTGTGGGGCCTTAGTCTTGAGGAGGTGGCTGGTTAAAGAGATTAAAATAGCTATTCGTCATAGCTATATTCATGTTTACCGAGTCAAATTGACCTCGTATCCAGCCCATATCCTGCAGATATTAAAAATCATGCTACTAAAGATGAGTTTCAATTTGATCAAAATATTGATCAAAGTGGCTCTCAAGATGATCAAAATGCTGGACCATCTCCTAAAAGTCTAGTCTAACAGTAGGTGCAGGGCCTCTCCTTTCTCCCTCAGAATCTTCACTTTCTTGATGTGCATCTTTAAGAAAGACTGCTCAGAATGAAGCATCATTATAGTAGATAGGCTCTTCTAGATGTTGAACAGGATGAACTAGATCATACTTCTTTTCAAGAAAGTATGTCATAAGGTGTCCTCTGGCTATATTCTTCTTTCTCTTATGGGAGACATGAAAAATCTTAGAATGTCCATACATGCAATCAATGATTAGTTGGGCTTCGTCTATTGGTTGGATAGTTAAAATCAGGTATGTTACATAGGAAAGAAGTGTAATATTTATTTGATCATCAGCTTTAGGAATTATAGAAGTTTGAAGAACATTCTGGACATTCCAGACATTTTGGTTAAGAGTGGACACCTTAAGCAAATTGCATACTTCTCTAATCCCTCTAATAACTTGGTTTATCATAGTCCAGTCATAGTCAAAGGCAGAGGTCAAAGTATGGGCTCTAATACCTTGAGTCCTTAAATTTAAGAATATCCCTAAATCCTCTAAGGTTATTTCTACCCTCTTTTTCAAAACATAGGAACTAATCCTACTCTAGTCAATATTGAAAGTCTTGTTTGTAAGGAAATAATGAAATGTGTCCTTATTGTAAGAATGGATTAGGGTCAGAATAAAAGCAAACTGGATCGAAGTAAAAAGGTGCATTACTTGAAAGTTAATGTTCTCCTGGAGAAGAACTCTATAAGGGGTGATTTTAGCAGAAACAAACCTAGGAAAAGATTCTTCGCTTTTTTTGGACAAGAAATTTTCTTCAGGATTTCTAGAGGAATGTCCCCTAGTCAGTTCCTTAGCCACTCTACTTCTTTTGTTAGAGCTTGCCATTTGAAAGATTTGGAAAGATGATAGGGTTTAAAAAGGCTTTTGAAGTGTATAAACTTAGAGTTTTAAATCCTTCTATTTAAAGAAAAATGGTCTTTCATACATACAAAAAGGATTTCGCACTAGATGATGCTTGAGTTCGTACGTATGAAATAAAATTTCGTATGTATGAATGAATGCATCCAAAATGAAATGACTTTTTGTAATCATTCAAGTTACGAGGCATCCTTTCATACATACTTTTTGACCAAATGATCGTACAGATAAACAGGTGTTTGTCCAAGATGATCGGTTATTTAAGATCATTTTAATGATGATTTGAAATGTCCCTCACTCAGAATGCCACATGTTCGTATGAACAAACTCAAGGTTCATACGTATGATCCAAAATAAAAACAGCTTCTATCTATATAACCATCTACATGGGTACATATGAATGAATACACATTGTCCAAATTATCTAGTGATCGTATAGATGAATTGTAATGAAAACTAAAAAAATGCATGCATTTTGTTCTACCCAATGATCGATATTCTACCGAATTCATCCAGTATGAATTTAATTCATATAGTACAAATAGAACACTAGAAAATTCATATGAGCAATCCAAAACATGTAATCTGATGTGAAAAAACTTTTCAAAAGATCATAAAACACGAAAACAAATATAGATATGCACATAAAAATCCAAAAATAGTAAAACACAGATATAAAAACACATATCAAGCTTGCAGAAAATTTTCATTAAGCATTTAGGGCAATCAAACCTAGCCTTGCTCTTAATGTTCTGAAAGTATCAAAGGCTAGTGGTTTTATGAAAATTTTTGCAAGTTTATTTTGAGTTGAAACATGATTTAATTCAATTTCTCCTTTTGATACACGATCCGTTATGAAATGATGTCTGATGTCAATATGTTCGGTTCTTGAATGTTGAATTGGATTTTTTGAAATGTAAATAGCACTAATGTTATCATAATAAATGGGATTTGTTCCTATTATTAATCCTAAATTAATTAACTGCTATTTCAACCAAAGTACTTGTGCCACACAACTTCCTAAGGCAAAGCATTCAGCTTCAGCAGTAGATAGGACTACAAAATTCTATTTTATACTAGACCAAGAGACTAAAAAATTTCCAATAAATTGACATATTCCAGAATTACTCATTTTATCAACCCTACAACCTGCAAAGTCCGAATTTGAATATCCAATTATTTTAAATAAAGAGCTAAACTTATGATACAAAATCCTTATGTTCTGTGTTCCCAAGAGATATCTCAAAATCTTTTTCACTGCTGTCAAATGTGATTCTTTTGGATCTTATTGAAATCTAGCACACAAATAAATACTAAACATAATATATGATCTACTAACAGTCAAGTAAAGCAAATATCCAATAATTCCTCTAAATTTCTTTTGATCAATAGATTTTCCCTTTGGGTCCTTATCCAACTGAATAGAGAAACTCATTTGTGTACTAACAGGTTTAGTATTGTCCATTTCATACTTTTGGATAATTTTCTTAACATACTTCAACTGACTAAGAAATGTACCCTCCTCAATTTGCTTAGTGCTAAAGCCTAGATAGTAACTCAAATCCCCATTAGGCTCTTCTCAAATTCATTACTCATTATTTTAGAAAAATGATCATAAAGATTTTTATTTATATATCCAAAAATGGTATCATCAATATAAATTTATATAATGAGTATATCCTCTTATAATTTCTTCAAAAAGAGAGTTGTATCCACACATCATTTTTCAAAAGTTCTCTCAAGTACGAAGGTGCTCAACCTCTGATACCAAACACTAGATGCATAATCAATCCGTATAATATCTTTTTCAATTTGAAAATATTATTAGGGTATTTTGAATTTTCAAAGCCTAGAGGTTTTTCAACATAAACATTCTCTTGCATTATCCCATTTAAAAAAGAACTTTTAACATCCATTTGATATATTTTAAATCATCTAAAACAGGCAAAGGCTAACAAAACCCTAATTGCTTTAAGTCTAGCTACATAAGCAAAAGTCTCCTCAAAATAATTCCCTTCAATCTGATTATACCCCTTATCCACCAATCTAGCCTTATTTCTAATAACTACTCCCGAGTCATTCATTTTATTAATGAATACCCACTTAGTCTCAACTACACTTTGATCCTTTATCCTGGTAATTTAATTCTCAAACTTCATTTCTTATAAATTAATTTAATTCTTCTTACATTATTAAAATCCAAAATTCCTCCAAAAGTGCTTGATCAATATTTATGGGTTCTATCATAGAAATAAAATGCTAAATGATTGGCTTTTTTGTTTAGCCAATACCTAGTCCTAACACCCTTACTAGGTTCACATATAATCAATTCTTTTGGGTGGTTTTTAAAAAATCTCAAATATCTAGGCAACAGATTTTCAATCTCCAAATTTTCATCCAAATTTATTTTATCAATCTTTTGGGAGTCAATTTCTATCTCATCCTCTTCAATAATAAACTCTTCCAAAAATCCAAATTCATCAAATTCAACATTTTTGGTCTCCTCAACTACTAATATTCTTTTATTTAGTACCCTATAAGATTTTTCAACACTAAAGTATCCAAGAAAAATTCCTTCATCATATTTTGGATCAAATTTTTCAAAGGAAGATTTTTCATTATTATGTATAAACACCTTACATCCAAAAACATACAAATGTGATAAATTAGGCGTTCTCCCCTTAAGTAACTCATAGGTTGTTTTATTTAAATTTGATCTAATGTTCACCTTATTCAGAACATAACATGCCGTGCTAACCGCTTCAGCCCAAAAAAATTTAAGAAGTGAATATTCTACCAACATGGCTTGAGTAGCTTCTATTAATATTCTGTTCTTCCTTTGGACTACCCCATTCTGCTAAGGAGTTCTAGGTGCAGAAAAATTGTGATCAATCCCTTTTTTCTTACAAAAAATTCTCAAATTTTTCATTTTCAAATTCACCACCATGATCACATTGAATCATCAAAATCTTACATCCTAGTTTCCTCTGAATCTAAGTCGATAAATCTCTAAACTCCTCAAATGATTCACTCTAGGATATAGAAATTTAACTCATGTGAATCTTAAAAAATTATCTACTATCACAAATCTGTATACCTTTCCTCCTAGACTCACAGTTCCAACTGGTCCAAAAAGATCCACATATAAAATCTCCAATAGTTTACTAGTTCTAAGATCCTTATTGGACTGAAAAGAGGACTTCACCTATTATCCTAGTTGACAAGCATCACAATGGTGGTCCTTAGTAAAGTCTAGTTTTGGTATACTTCTCACTAAGTTCTTTTAGGTAATTCTCCTTAGATTTTTTATATTAGAGTGATAAAGTCTCCTATGCCAAAGCCATGACTCATTAGAAATTGTTTTAAAAAAAAAGTAAGAGTTTTGATACAATTTAAATCTAGCATATAAATATTGTTTACCCTTAAACCATGTAAAATATTAATTCCATTTAGGCTTAATATGTAGCTAGTAAGAAAAAATTTAATGATGTATCCTTTATCACATAGCTGGCTTATACTCAAAAGATTATGCTTTAAGCCTTCAACTAGTAGAACATTCTCAATAAAAAAGTTTTCAAGATTTCTGATCATACCTGATCCAACCACCTTCCTTTTAATGTTATCTCTAAGTGTAACACTACCTCCACTTTTGTCTTCCAGTGATATAAATTGCTTAGTATCTCTAGTTATTGAAAGTTCATTAGGATGTTAAGCCCTATAGAACTGGCCCAAGCTAACCAAGAGGGGGGGTGAATTGGTATTTTAAAAATTCTTTTCCAAAGAAGTAAAAATCTCATAAACCAAAATCACACAACAAGAAAAATAAGTGCGAAAATTTAAAGTGTGGAAGCAAGAAATAAGAACACATAAATTTATAGTGGTTCGGTCAACTCGACCTACGTCCACTCCCCGGAGGCATCCTCCAAGTATTGCACTATAATCGTGACTCTCCTTTAGCCCCCACAGCTAGGCGGAGAAGCCTTTACAAAGAACCTCCTTTTTGCCACCCCGTCAAGGCAGAGAACCTATCTCCTTTTCTTCCTCCTGAAGCTGGCAGAAAACCACAATCAGATGCTGAATCCTTACCTCTACCGACCTTTCCACGGATGATAAACTCTAGACAAAGAAGAAGCAGAGCGATCCTTGAAGCAACCTTTGTGAATCCCCTCACAAGCTCCCCCTCATAAGATCCTCTCTCCCTCTCTATCTCTCTTTTTCTCTCCTCAAGGTCTTCTCAGGTCAAGGCAGCAGCAAAATATTATTCAAAACGTTAAACAAGAGCTCTTAAATAGAAGAGCTTCAAAGGAGATCATTAATTGGAAGTTGCCGACAATATCGTCCAGGCCGATATGGACATCGTCCTAGCCGATCAGTAAAAATCTCAGAAGATAGGCCAGAGCATCGCCCTGAATACAAGCTGGATGATTTAAAATTGGCTTGATCGTCCAAGCCGATCCCACAATCGTCCCGGTCGATCAGTTCAAATCAGAGGGAAGTAGTCTAGAGCATCGCCCTGAATTCAAGTTATCCGATATTTATCATCCAAAAGTAACTAAGGTTTTTGAATAGATCATCCTGGCCGATCCTGCGATCGTCTAGGATAATATGATTGTATCAATCATCCTTAATTACTCCCTTGATTTGTCTGATCAATTAAGGCATAATTGTGAATATCGTCCAGGCCGATCCAAGATCGTCCTGACCGATTACCAAAAATTATAGAATACCTTAATTGTTTATGGCGGTAACTTCTTTCTGTTTTGAGCTTATCATCCTGGCCGATACACGTATCGTCAAGGACGATTTGGTAATGACGGCTGTCTTAATTAAGAATCCCGAATAGAATCTCTTTTTTAAACTAAATCGTCCTTGTCGATGTGAGTAAAAATATAAATTCTAAGTCTCTCAAGTGTGTGTGTGTGTAGGGTTACTTAGCATCAGTCTCTTTGAATATTATAAATAGACTCAAGAAGAGAAAAAAGCTAAGTACAGACTGACTCAATCCTAACCTATGCAATCTTGAACTGGCTTCGTTTGTTCGTCTGATCTTCGATTCCTAAAAAGTTAAAAGTAACATGTAGTCCAAGAGAATCAATAGTGTTTGTCAATCATCAAAACATAAGTCATGAAAATAGATTTTCAACAATCTCCCCCTTTTTGATGATGGCAAACAAGTGTAGGAAAATCTTAGTAAAAATAGCAGTTCATTAAACTTTTAAAGTTATAAGCACATCAAAATTTCCTACCACTTCCTACTCCCCCTTTTATCATCACAAAAAGAGGGTCCTAGACAAATAAAATGAAAAGGAAACAACACAATAGAGACTAAAATAAACTACAAGATAAACTACAGAAAATAAAAAAAAGACTAGAAAAATGAGGGACCCTGATCATCAGATGGAGGTGGTGGAGGTGGCTGTTGAAAGTAGCTAGCTTGCGTAGTGAACTGAGCATTGAACCAGGCGATGTCCTGGTCATGCTGCTGCTGCTGGTGAGTGATGAGCTATCAAAACGGGCTAAGTCCTCTATGCAGTGTTGCTCGTTGCGGGCCATATCCTTAGAATGTTGCTGCTCCTGTGTAGCAACATAAGCATTAAAGCAGGTCTCACATTGATCAAAACTCTCTATTAATTGATCAAACGGTGAGTGTAGCTGGAGAGGAACAGGATCAGGAACGGGAATGGGAGCGGGAGCCTCCTGCTCCTCAGCCCCCCGAGGTTCCTCACCCTAGGGTGGAGATGAGTACTATGAAGGGTACTGAAGGATCTGTTTGAGTAGAAGAGAGTTGAGAGGTTGGGTGTAACAAGATATTGAATTTGATATTTGGTTTCAAGGACATAGGCTATGAGGTGTCCTAAAGCCAGATTGGGATTCCTCTTATGACCTGCTCGTGGATTGTGGTTAAGTAATCAATGTACCGAAAAATTAAGTCTGCGGTATTAAATTCTCTATGTGACATGATGTAAAAAGTAGTCAGAGACAATAGAGGAGTGATGTGGATTCGGTCCCCGGCTTTTGGAATTATGGAGGTGAGAAGGACATGTTGGATTGTCCTAGCATTTTTGACTAAAGAGCTAGTCTCTCCAACATGAAAAGGTGCATTGGTCTGGTGAAGGAAATGATTTGATGTGGACCAGTCAAAGTCAGGATTTGAAATGATTATGTGCAGCTTATCCCTGGTGGTAGATAGCTTTAAAAGTTCAACACAGTCCTGATATGTGATTTCGATGGGGCGTCGATTCACATAGGAGGTTAGGGCTGTGAAGGTAGGATTTATGCAAAGATTTGCGAAGAATTCATGAAGGAGCTCAGTATTAAAGGGGAAAGCGAGAGACAGAATGAAATAAAGGGAAGTGTGAGCAAAAAGATCCATTACCGGATATGAAATGTGGGTAGGATTGATGATTCTGAAGACAGTTATCTCACATTCTTTATATCGATGATAAGCAGCTTCATCTTCTGCCTCCCTGAAACAAGGGTCAATCCTAGCCCTCGAAGAACTCCCAGAAGTTTGTCGAACCCGTTTCCCACCAGCCATAGAAAGGAGTTAGCAAGAAAACACAAGAGGAGAAGGAATGTGAAGTGAAAAACATGGCTAGAACGGCTTGAATTTAAAGAAACGACCATATTGTCCAGGCCGATCACAGAATCGTCCAGGACGATATGGCACAATAATTGCGTACAGGCTGATTGGTCAAAAAAGCTGTCCGATCGGCCGGGCCGATCAGATGTCGGCCAAGCCGATTAGAGACAGGCGATCATCCCGAGGAGTCAAGCCGGATGACCGTTGAAAAAGCATATCGTCCTGGCCGATTAGGTGTATCGTCCAGGATGATGCACAATAATTTATCGTACGAGATGAAATTAAAACATTTTAGATCTGTGCCACGTGTATCGTCCAGGATGAACAGTGGATCCGCCGGGATGACTGTCCAATAATGGATTATTCGGGGCCAATTTTAAGGATTTAGACGTGCTGACATGTGGATCGTCCAGGACGATTCAGTGAATCGCCAGGACGATGATCATAAAATGCATCAGCTAGGATGAAATATGTTATCAGCCAAGACTATCATCATGATTGCAATAGAGTTCAATCAGATCATCCAGGACGATATAGTATCGTCCAGGATGAAGAGTTATACAAGCTCAAAAAAAGGTTTAGCAGAAAGAATTTTGAAGGAATTGTCCTATCGTCCAGGATGATATGAGAATCGGCTAGGACGATGTGACAAGAGATTTGAATCGAAGAAAAGATGTTGATGATCAAAGCCCTCAAAAATAAAAGACTCACAATTCAAAGCTAGAAATAACAATAAAAAAAAAAACTAAAACCTAAAAAAAGATTTTTTTTTTTTGAGTTAAAAAAGAATCCATACGTCAAATTTCTCAAACAATTAAATTTTAGCGATTTAAAAGATCAAATAGTTTAACAAATAAAAAATCTGAAAAAGGTAGAATATCCGATCTTGTTAATCCCTAGCTCGGACTTCTTTCAGAGCAATAATCATCCTTTTAAAAACAAAAGATCTAACTCAGAAAAACTTTACTGGGTAAAAATAAGATTCAATCAAAACTTGGTTACAAAGAAAATATTTTATAAATAATATACCAAAGTAATTTGTCTCAATCATGGAATTTGAAATCAAGCCTTTGAAAGCATCAAATAACCAATGAGTTCTCTAAGTTTTAAGAGTTCAGAAAAGAGATAATAGCTTGTATTTAGTGGGCTCATTTTATGCCTCTTGTAAATTTGATTTGGCTCTTTGAGCATCTTGATTTTTGATACACATTTGTGTATATATTTTTCATTTCAATTTTGCATCCTTTTCACTTTCCCTCTTAATTCTTTCAAGCTAAATTCTCTTTAATAAAAACCATTAAAAAGAACCTTAGTTGTGAGTATATCCTCCAAATATTAGAGAATAGGAGCTCTCTCTCTAACATAAGGAAGAACAACTCACAAAAAAAAATCATAATCATGTGATAAATGCAATGGCAAGATTTCATTTAACCTGAAAGATATATAAGGACTTTGGATATTATGTATAAGATTGATTATTGTAACAAGATAAAATGGTTTTAAATCTCCAAAATCTAAAAGCTTAAAAAATAATCATATAGAAAACCAAACATAAAAAGCAAAATGAAAACAAAATAATCTAGAACAACACAAAGCTAGCACACAACAAAAATAACACGAAACTAATTAACGAAAAACATTTCAAAAAATTATGAAGCAAAAAGTTTAAGAAATTTTGAGCTGCGAGCCTCCATATGTCCAATTATCCAATGCTCCCACGAGGTCTTTGGTGAGAGCACACCTGCAAAACTCAATAACAGTCAGATTTAGGAACCCAAACTGGTTTGGGTCCCTTCTCAGGAAAAGTAGAATACAATGCAGGTGTGGTATGCTGTGAATCATGTACCATAGGTCTCCATACCCAATGTGTACTACGATGAATGGTGCACGTGTGTGAGATGTATCCTAGCATGCCACAAGAAAAACATCTAACTCAAGGAAAAGTTTTTCTTAAATGGTTTAAGTTATAATGCCTCTTCCTAGGTTTTGGCTTTGGATCAAGAGTAGGTGTCATCCAAGTTTTCTTAAGTGTATCCAATTCATTTTTTATCCTTAAGTTTGTATTTTTTAGAACATCATTCTCAACCCTTAAGCTTTTCTCTTTCTCTTTAAATTTCTTGAAATCAGATTTAAGAGAGGTGTATGAAACTTTTAATGCTTCATTCTCATTAATTAATTCTGAGTGTTTTTTGTTCAAATCATCAAATTCATCAAGAAGAGCCATGTGATTAGAATCAATCATTGAATTATCTTTAAGAATAACTTCAAACTCTTTTTGTAAATTTACAAGTTTCAATTTTAGGTTAGCATGAGTCTTCTTAAGTTTTTTGTATGATGCATAGATTTTCTCACAAATCTCAAACAATTCATCATAAGTTGGTTTACATACCTCTTCCTCCTCACTTTGCTCAAGATATCTTCCCCCATTAAGCATAGGTTTGTTGTCTCTTCCTCTGGTTCAGTTTCAGAGGAATCAGTACCAGATTCTACCCAGAATGCCTTTTGGATTCTCTTCTTGTCCTTCCTAAACTTAGGTTTCTCCTCGCCCTTTTCCTTTTCCTTGCTCGGGTGATCTTGCAGTGTAGGGCAATCGGCTTTCACATGTCCAGACTTTTTGCATTCATAACAAATGACATCAGAATATTCTTTAAAATATTTATGATCCTTACTTTTTCTCCAATGATGCTTCTTCCTAGAAAGCTTTTGAATTGCCTCTGTGATGAAGGGGCAACTCCAATCGCTTTCAGACCCAGAAAGTTTCAGAATCTGATTTGTGTTGCTTCAGTGCAACCTGTTTTCTCCTTGTTTTCTCACTGCATCAAGATTCTTTGATTTCACCCCATGCTTTAAAAGCAATGAAGTGAGCCAATAAATTATCAATCGAAAATACGTGTTCAATCCCTTTAGATTCAGTTATAGATAGTGGAATTTTAGCATCAAAAGAATTGAACAGGCAAGCATCTGGAAATCTTGTTTACTTTTTCAAAGTTTGAAAGTTTCTTCCATTAGTGCATGCAGTGAAGTAACTAATATGAGTAAACCTAGTAATACATGTCATAAATTGATTCATGACGTTTTCATATGAAAAAGTTCGTTAGTCATGCAAGAGAATGTTTAAAGCGGATTGTTTAACTTCATTTTAGTGCCTTCATTAAAGTTTGATACACAATTTATCCCAATTCTTTACCAGTTTGCAAGGGAGACACGCATTTGTAATCCTCAGATTTTAAAGCACAGAAAAAAACAGGCTTCAAACAATTTTGCATTTAATTGGGGTAAATTCTCTTTCACCTCGAAAGTCATTTGTCCATTCAGTAAAAGCAACTTCAGTTTTAATACCATTAATTTCACGTGAAGGTGGAGAATAACCTTCTTTGATAAGCATCCACATGTGATAATCAGTAGATTATAAAAATGTTGACATGCGGGTTTTCCAGAAATCAAAAGGTAGGTTATCGAACAGGAGAGGTCGGGTAATAGAATACCCTTCCGTAGTGTTACGATTCCCAAGGTTAGCCATGGATCAAAATTCAAAAAGTTTTCAAACTAATTTTTTATGAATACCGCTCTAATACCACTTGAAAGTTCATTAGGGATGATAAGCCCTATAGAACTGGCCAAAGCTAACTAAGAGGGGGGAGGGGGGTGAATTGGTATTTTAAAAATTCTTTTCACATAGAAGTAAAAATCTCATAAACCAAAATCACACCACCAGAAAAATAAGCGCGGAAATTTAAAGTGCGGAAGCAAGAAATAAGAACACCGAAATTTATAGTGGTTCGGTCAACTCGACCTACGTCCACTCCCCGGAGGCGCCCTCCGAGTATTGCACTACAATCGTGACTCTCCTTTAGCTCCCACAGCTAGGCGGAGAAGCCTTTACAAAGAACCTCCTTTTTGCCATCCCAGTAAGGCAGAGAACCTATCTCCTTTTGCTTCCTCCTGAAGCTGGCAGAGAACCACAATCAGATGCTAAATCCTTACCTCTACCGATCTTTCCACGGATGAGAAACTCTAGACGAAGATGAAGCAGAGCAATCCTTGAAGCAACCCTTGTGAATCCCCTCACAAGCTCCCCCTCACAAGATCCTCTCTCCCTCTCTCTCTCTCTCTTTCTCTCCTCAAGGTCTTCTCAGGTCAAGGCAGTAGAAAAAGATTGTTCAAAATGTTGAATAAGTTCTGTTAAATAGAAGAGCTTCAAAGGAGCTCATTAATTGCTAGTTACCGACAATATCGTTCTGGCCGATATAGACATCGTCCTGGCCGATCAGTACAAATCTCAAAAGATCGGCCAGAGAATCTCCTTGAATGCAAGATGGACGATTTACAATTGGCTTGATCGTCCAGGCCGATCTCACAATCGTCCCGGCTGATTAGTTCAAATCAGAGGAAAATCGTCCAGAGCATCGCCCTGAATTCAAGCTGTCCGATATTTATTGTCCAGAAGTAACTAAAGTTTTTGAATACATCATCCTGGCTGATCCTGTGATCGTCCAGGATGATATGATTGTATCAATCATCCTTAATTACTTCCTTGATTTGTCTGATTAATTAAGGCATAATTGTGAATTACATCCAGGCCAATCCAAGATTGTCCTGGCCGATTACCAAAAATTACAGAATACCTTAATTGTTTATGGCGGCAACTTCTTTCTGTTTTGAGCTTATTGTCCTGGCCGATACACATATCGTCCAGGAGGATCTGGTAATGACGGCTTCTTTAATTAAGAATCCCGAATAGAATCTCTATTTTAAACTAAATCGTCCAGGCTGATAAAAAATATCGTCCTGGCTGATGTGAGTAAAAATAGAAATTCTAAGTCTCTCAAGTGTGTGTGTGTGTAGGGTTACTTAGCATCAGTCTCTTTGAATATTACAAATAGACTCAAGAAGAGAAAAAAGTAAAGTACAGACTAACTCAATCCTAACCTACGCAATCTTGAACTGGCTTCGTTTGTTAGTCCGATCTTCGATTCCTGAAAAGTTAGAAGTAACATGTAGTCCAAGAGAATCAATAGTGTTTGTCAATCATCAAAACATAAGTCATGAAAATAGATTTGTAACAGTTATATTCCTTGAGAAACCACTGTCCATGTACCATATTCTCTCACGAGGCCTTGTATGAGAGCGTGCCAGCAAAATTGTTAAATGTTAGACCTAAGAACTCAAATAAGTTTGGGTTCACCTTTTGGAAAATTATAAAAAGATGCATGTATCATATGTCTAGGTTTATGCATCTTAGGCTTCCACACCAAATGAGTATTTATATCCAATGTCTATATGTGTGCTATATGTCCAATCAATCTACAACTATAACATTTAACTCCAAAAAATGGTTTTCTCAATCTTCTTTAACTACTATGTCTCTTCCTGAGTTATATAAATTTTGGATACAAAATAGGTTTTGTAAAATCTTCAAGTGTTAGGGGTTTCCTATTTTCTTCGATAGCTTTTACTTTTAACTTTAAATAAATGTTCAAACCTTCTAGGATAAGCTTATCAAAATTCAAGTAATGCTTTATGCTCTCAGAATCATCCTTAAATTTCTTAAATTCTTTTTTCCATTTCTACATAGGATGATTTTAACATACTGTTCTCCTTATTCAAGTTATCAAATTCTTCATCAATTAATGCATGATCTTTCCTAAGGATCTTGTGTTCTTTTTGTAATTTTTGTACTAGCATACATTTTCTTTAGCTTCCTATATGCATCATGTATTCTTTCAGAGACTTCAAAGAGTTCAGTATAAGTTAAGTCACATACCTCTTCTTGATCTGATTGATCAAGATTATCAGCCATCAAGCACAGATTGGTGACTTCCTCCTCCTTTTCAGTCTCTAACGAGTCCAAAACTAAGTCCGCCAGAAAGCTCTTTAGAATTTCTTCTTGCCCTTCTTCGCAGTTGGTTTCTCCTCTACCTTCTCCTTTCTAGGAGTGGCTTTGAGTTTTGGGCACTCTGACTCCACATGTCCAAGTTTCCTGCACTCATAACAAATCACATCATTAGAAATCTTAACATTCCTATTGAACTTACCTCTATTCCAATGTTGGCATCTCTTCTGCTTCCTCTTCAGAAAGCTCCTAAATTTCCTAGTCATTAAGGCAATGTCATCATCATCCTCAGGTATAGATAGATCACTCTCTGACTCCTCCATCTTCAGTGCAATATTCTTCTTCTTTTGTGGCTCTACTGCATCAATCTTTCGTTGACTCACTTCTTGCTTGTAAGCAATTAGTAATCCAAGAAGATTGTTAATAAAGTATACATTTAAGTCTTTAGACTCTATAATTGCAGTTATCTTAGCATCATATGTAGTAGGAAAATAATGAAGTATCTTATTAACCATTTCAATGTTCGTTAGTTCTCTACCCAATGCATGTAAAGAGGTGACTATTTGTGTAAATCTTGTGTACATGTTAGAAATAGATTTATTGGGTTACATGTGAAATAATTCATAGTCATACAATATGATATTAAGTCTGGATTATTTTACTTCATTAGTCCCGTCATAGGTTATACAAAGTCTATCTTATATGTCCTTTCTACTTTTGCAAGTGAAAACCTACATGTAATCTTTAGATTTAAGTGCACAAAAGAAACTGTTCAAATATTTAATATTAAGTTATGCTAGTTCATATTATTCTACACTCTGATCTGCAAATGGAATTTCAACTCTAACTCTGTCAACTAATCTAGATCGTTTTGCATACCCTTCCTGAACTAAGACTCGCATACGATAGTCTTGTAAAAATGTTGACATGCATATTTTCCAAAAATCGAAAGAAATATTATCAAATAAGGGAGGTCTAGTTACAGAGTAACCTTATGGTGTTTTCCAGTTTCTAAATGTAGCCATGGTAGTTAATCAAAAAGTAGTCTAAACTTTTGGTTTTGAAATAAAGCTCGGATACCACTTGTTGAAAGTTATATAATATGAGTTAGGTTGTTAGACATAAGCTTATGTCCCAAAGGCTATCCAAGAGGAGGGGTGAATTGATACTTTTAAAAATTTGCCACTTATTGGAATTTAAAAGTTCGAAGCCATTTTAACAAATTGAGCATGTTTTTTTTTAAGATTTTTCAAAAATAAATTTTTAACCATAGAAAAATAAAATGAAAGAAATTAAAGCAGTGGAAATAAAAAGACACAAAGATTTTTAGTGGTTCGGTCAAACACAACCTACATCCTCTCCCTGAAGCCTCCCACTTTAGGTATTGCACTGTTACCACTAGTGTCTCTCCTTTTTCCCCCACAGTAAGGCGGAGAAGCCTTCATAAAACTCTCTTCCCCCTCTACCCGGTGTGGTAGAAAACTTTCATCCTTTTACACCCTCCAAGTGTCCGCAGAGAACCGTCGGCTATTCACACTCTCCAAGTGTAGACTAAGAACTTTAGTCCTTTTACACTCTCCAAGTGTAGGCCGAGAACCTTCGGTTGCTCACACTTCTCGAGTGTTAGTAAAGAACTGGATCTTCTTGAAAGATCTTCACACTAGAAATCTAGAAGGACAAGAGAAAAGAGTGAAATAAACATAAAGTACACACAGAGATCCTTACTCTTGAGTAACCAGGTGAACCCTTCATGCTCCAATAGGAAGAAATCTCTTTGAAACACTCTCTCTTACTCTCTCATTTAATTTCATTTTACTATTCTTGAAGACCAAGTGACAAAAAGATTTAAATAATAGTCTTAAGTTGACCTTTTATTGAAAAGACAAACAAATTGTCCAAAAAATAGCATTTTTCAAATTTGACCATACACGATCATTCTATAAAATTATATTTCGTATGTATGAACAATAAAAAATTTGTTGCGTACGAACTCAATATGAATCAGTATGAACTGCATTCATACCCGATCATCATCCTATATGAACTTGGTTAGTCCGATACGAACAATTATTTTTCAAACTTCATTGGTACAAAAAGCCATGACGAACTAATAGTATATAGAATAGAGCCCTTCATCCTGGTACAATTGAAACTTATCCTCTATATGAACTATGTATTTGGAAAAAATAGAGGAGATCATCCTGGGATGAATGGAAAATATCATCTGGACGAAGTGTGTATTTCCCAAAAAAAGAGGAGATCATCCTGGGACGAACTAAAGATATTGTCTGGACGAACAGTGTATTTGCCAAATCCAGAGAAGATCATCCTAGGACGAATGAGACATATAGTCTGGACGAAGAGTGTCTTTGGTAAATTTAGGGAAGATCATCCTGGGACAAATGTAAAATATTATATGTACGAACTTCACATTTGGCAAAAATAGAGAATATCATCCCAGTACGAATGTAAAATATTGTCTGTACGATCTATACTTGGAAAATTTTTTGCCATTTTCTGTTCGTTCCATTGCTCATTGGGGAAAAAAACTGATCAGATCATCCCGTATGAACAAGTATCATATAGTACAATCAGTTAAAAGTGTGAATTTTAAAAACTCTTTCTTCCAGTTTGAGTGTGCTCAGCTACTCAATTACAATCACACTCTCTCAGACTCAATAAAATGAAAAATATATACTTCAATTTATAAAACACTCTAAGCTGATCTTGATTTGAAGTCTTCAATAATCTGGAGTTTGATTTTTCTGAAATGTTAGTACACACAAGAGCAAAAATAATTCTTCCAAAATGTGTTAGGAGAAAATACTTAATCAAAACAATAATATTTGGAATAATAAAAAACATATAAGTTGCAATAATGTCAAACATGCAAAGCTAAGTAATAACTATCTCAACACGTTTAACTAAAGAAATATATGCGGACAAGCTACAAGTTTAGAGGTTCCAATATTTCAAAAATTGAATAGTAAAATCTTTCAAAAACCTTAACCCTAGGTCATACACTTAGAGTATAATAGCTTTTCAAAAAGTAAAATTTGATATGTAAAATCATGCCCCCATGATTTATGTTCATACATTAAAACTAGGTTTAAAATTTTATAAAAATTGGTTAAACAGAACCAGAGAACAAGTAAAAAAAATATATTTTAATGTTCATTTGTAATGAGCATTAAATGTTTATTTTATGGATTATTAGTCACATGATCAACGATATAGATCATACCATTTTATGACTCTATTTAATTGCATTTTTTATCCTCTGATTGATCTCTTAGTCTGGCATAATATCTATTATCCATCTCAAACTATGCTAGATCAGGCAGCCCTCACTCTACACTGATGTTGTTTAGGGACACCACATTTACAGTTTCAAAGATTAGTAATAATTACCAGCGACACGATCATTATCAATCTTTATCGCCACTGGCAATAATTACATCGTGGCTCAAATCGGCAAACCAAAGGCCACTACCTGTCCTCCAGCTACCCGTCACACCGTAAATTAAACTGAAATGATTTTGAATTATTTTCTAAATATACTTTAATTTAAAAAATTCTAAAAATCATAAAAATATAAATAGAAATCCAAAAAGATAATAATTTATATCACATTGCTCATATATCAAAATACTTTAGTTTAAAATTAAAATTAAATAAAAATATTTTATAAATTTGAAATTTTTTGAATCATTTAAATATTTAGATTTTAAAGAATATTTACTTAAATACTAATTTAAATATTTTCTAAAATTGAAACTTTTATTTTAAAATAATTTTAATATTCAAATTTAATATTTAAATATTTAATTTGGAAATTAAATTTTTTATAAGGTACTTTCCTTTAATATTTAAAATAACTTCAAGTATTTTTTAATTAAATTATAATTAATATTAATTTAAAATTAATTTCAAAAAAAAATAAACATTTATTTTAAATATCATAATTAATGAAAAAAATTAAGTGTTTTTAAATTAAAATTAATAAAATATGCTATATATTTTAAATAATTTTAATTGTTTACTTTTTTTAAATATTTTATTTCATTATTTACTATTGATAATAATTTTATATAATATAACACCTAAAAAAATAATTTAAATATTTTAAAAAAATTCAAAATTATTTTTAAATATTGAAATTTTAATTGAAAAATTTAAAATATATTTATTTTAAAACTATGATTAATTTATAAATGTCTTAATATATTTTAATAAGTTTAAAATATTAAATATTTGAACATTTATATTTAATTAAGTAAATCTAAACAATTTAAAATTTTTTTGAGAAAACTTACTTTATGTAATTTTAATTATTTAGAAATATTCTAGGATTTTGCTTTACTTTTAATATAATTTTCCCAAATATTAGTTTTTTTAATTTTTTTAATAATTTTTAATGTGTATAATTACAAGAAATTTTAAAAAAAATATTAAAGAAAATTTAAATCAAATAAAAATTCTTATAATTTATAAAAAATTTTAAAATTTTAAATATTTTAATTTACAAATAATTTCAAAATTAAATTCTAAATGTATATTAAATAATTTTAAAATTTATAGTATTAGATATTTATTTATTATTTAATAAAATATTTATTAAATAAATTTAGTTTTTCAGAAAATTTATTTTATGTTATCTCTAATTTTTTTCATGGTTTTTCTCAAACTGTTTTGAATTATAATTTAATATTATTTTAAATTCCTAAGCTAATTGCTTATATTTTTTATATATTTTTTTGAAAATTAATTTTATTTCAAGCTATATATGTTAATTCTTTGAGTGCTTTTTTTCATACTTTGAAATTTGAAGTAAAGATTAAGTTGAATGAATTGATTTAATGGAGATGATTAATAAACAATTAAATCTTAATTATTCATTAATCAAGTTATTAATTATTCATGTTATTCTTATTTGATTCATGCATATGATGTAAAAGCACCTAGTTTTATGGCACTCATAGATCCTAACTTGACAGTAAAGTTTTTGTGATGCACATGTATTTGTCTAAGGGATAGTGTCACCTTGATTTCAAATCCACAACTTAGTGTCATCTTAAGGACAAAATTAAGGTTTTATTTGAAGAACTTAGGAAAACTTAAGAAATTAAAATGTATCTCTCTTAAACATATGACTATAAACATTCAAACATAGTGGCATCTCCAACCTTAAGAAAATTTCTCATTGATTTTAAAAATCATTAAGCTAATTACTTAATTAACTTTAGATGAAGCCCTTAATTAAGCAATAAAACTTCTAAAAAATTATAATAAATCAAATTTAAATCCAAAATTACCAATAATATATCAAATAGACCTGAATTCAACCCGTAATAAGGAAAAATTAAAATCCTGTTGACTGGACCTCAATTCTAAGATTAATTTAATTTTAAATGAATATTAATTTTTAATTAATTAAATTAATTAAAAATAATAAAATTTCAAAAAATTCTCAAACTCTTGAGAACACTCCTTTAGGTCGTGTATGACCATTAGAGGTGATTTCATGACGTTTAGAGTTCATTTAGATTCAAATCATTAAAACCCATCTAATTAAATAATTTAAAAAATTTATTATAAATAAACAATCCTTGAAAAATCATAACTAATTCCAAAAAAATCCAAATTTAGCAAACTCAAAGGCATTAGACTAAATTTATGATATAATATTTATTAAAAAGATGAATTTATCAAAAATAATTCAAAATTAAAAAGTCAACTCTTTGGTCACTTTTAGGTAAAAATTTTAACTCAAACTTTAAAAATTCATAAATAAATGTAGAAAAATCTAAATCCTACAAACTTAGATTCTAATTACTTATATAAAGGCCTACTATTTACTAAAAATATTAAAACTTAAAAAATAAATCTTACTCAAAAAGTTAAATATTGACCCCCTTAATGAATGAATTAAAATAATTCAAATAATTGCTCTAATTTCTAGAAAACTTTAATTCGGCTCTTAAAACCACCAATCAATCAATTTTATTAAAAAAATTGTCAACTCTAAAACCTTAATCAATTATGTCATTTCTATAATACCGATTACTACTAGATAACTCAAGCCTACGAGACTAATTAGCCCCAAAGAAGGTGAAATAAACTTTTGCATGTGCTACAATTGCTTTGTGCCCCTTTAAATTAAAAAGGTCATGGAAAAGTGTGGTTGTGATTTAAATTTGAGCATATATATTTAATTACTTGAGACATTTATTTTAATATTAACTACTCAACATAACCATGCAGCTATTCTATAGTATTTTTAATATTTTAGAGAGTCAATGTAATTTAATTTAAGTGAAGTGTTGTAATATTAAAATGACAATTTGAGATTGGATATACATCTAATTTAGAATTCATGGAAGAAAAAAATCACCAAGGGGAGAGTTCCTTTCAATTTGAAGATCCAAATTTTGATGATTTGTATGTATCGAAAGGGAAAAATAAACACCCCTTTTGGGTAGAGTTTCTTTTCATTTAGATATCGAAACCAGATGAATACAAGAAACCTATAGAAGGATGAATAAGAGAAGATCAAGAAGAATCCAATTCTCAAAGTAATTTGTGTCTTAGGAGTAGAATCTTGGATGTTGTTAGTGGTACCCAACCACATTAATTTTAAATTAAATTTATTTTTTTTAATTTGATTTATTTAAATTAATTATACAGTAGGAATAAAAAGTTTCTCTTGCTTTATTTCTTGAATGTCGTATTTTATTTTAGCCTAAAATGATTGGAGGCTCGTGAGGGTATGATTCAAAATTTTTCTACTTTAACAAAATTAAAACTTTTAGGCTAACATAAAAAACTCTAATAATTTTAAAAAGTAAGCTTGATCTCATATTGGGTCATCTACATTCATATTAAGATTTCTCTACCTTATTAGGCACCTCCCTAACTATGGGTTTTAGTAGGCCACCTAACTTACTAGGGTGTAATCATGTCAAGGGAAAGTTGTATATTCCTTAGGATAACATCTACTTTTTAAGTGTTAACCTCGTTTCTATATGAGGTAACTAACACCCACTTGGGTTTATTCTAGTAACTCATGGTTAAAAGATGTCTACTTCCTAATCATATAGGTCAGTTAAGACCATGTTTAATCCCAATCAAACTCAATTCCACTATCCAATTCAATCCCTTATCTAGCTTACAATTAACTTTTAATCAACTATCTAATTATATATAATAAATCTCAATTATTCATTTGATTTTTATTAGTTTGGATAATCCAAAATCAACTACTAAACTTTGAATTCCAGTCAAAATCTAACATTGCAAACCAAACTACTGAGTTAAGGACCCAGGTTCTTAATTCTCTTTGAGTGATTTTTCTATCACCTTGAAATTTACACAATTTGCATCTGGTTTGGGGTCTATCAATTGTATATTTATAAAACATATCTCTAGTACCAACAAACCAAATTTGAGCTCATTTGGAGGTTTCTAACCTCATAAACCAGATTTATCCCTAAAGGCTATAAAACCTTCAAATATTTATAATCCATGCCACTATACCTGCCATTCGATGGAATTTAACTCAAGGAATCTTTCCAAACCCTCCAACCATAATTAAGACTATTCTCATAACTTGTTGATCAATAACATACACTTTCTTGGATCCTGTTTGACCCAGGGTTGACTTGTGGTCAAAATCACTATAAAACCCTAAAAACAGGGTTTTGGTCTTTTCCAAAAAATTTAACAAGGCCTTCCCTTATCAACTTCCAAAACATATGCCAATGGATCCTAAATAGCCATAGGAACATATGGAACCCAAATCCATACTTTTGTTTGACCTGGTTGACAAAGCCAACCATGGTTGACCAAAGTGACCCTAAAGGGTTGAAACACCCATTTCCAGCCAAATGACCCTCGCTTTGCTTGATACCTCTTCCATTGCATTCATATGATCAATTTGAACTCAATGGACCTAACACTTGACCCTAGGTCAACTCAGTTGACAAGGCCAACCAAGTTTGACCAAACTATCCATACATTCTCACCTCCTCAAACCCTTTGACCAAGACCTCTCGTAACCCATACAAACCTATATGGTGACCCATTGGGTCCTCAAGAGACCCGTCTTGAAGTCCCAAGCCTTGAGTCCACTTGCGTTAGCCATTTGGCTTGACCCAAGTGTCCAAAGAGAAGTCTCCCTCGAGCAAAACTCCAATCTTAGCCTAATTGGATCCAAACAATGGAAGCATTGGGTTCCCCTTGACCCAATACACCTTCCCTAGGTCAATTAAACCCAATTGGATCCAATTGAAACTTACATTGAGTGCCAAATAAATCTCTATGCTATTCCAAAGTAGTAAAAAATTAGGCTTGCCAAAAGTAGCAAAAATTACCTTGTGTTGAGCCATTTCCCAACCTAAGCGCAATTGAACCCAAACAACCCTTTCTTTGGGTGACCCTAGGTCCTACACACTTACTCTAGTTAGCCCAGCCCTTGGGTAACTTTGGTAAACATCTATGCTATTCCAAAGTGGTTAAAGCCACCTTGACTTGAGCCACTTTGCACCTCATACCAAATTGGGTCCAATTGAAACTTATATTGAGTTCCCCTTGACCATATTGTTGCAATTCATGACTCCTAGTCTGAGATTTTGATGATTACAAATAATGCCGTTTGAATTACTATTTATTGAATACTTTTAATTTCTACTCTTGACTATGAGTATTAACATATCAGGGAGATCACAAGTTACTCAGGGCAACAAGAAGACTCAAGACTAGGTAGAGTAATAGTTGAAGTTTATAATATTATAATTATTTATTTATTATTATTTTTTATTTCTTGAGTCTGGCCACAAATTTTATACAAGACTGAGAAACCATGTACACACATAGGAGGAGAGGATTTAAAAAATGAAGTAATTTTTTCTCTATTGATCATACTATACAAATTTAAATCGTACTATATGATTAAATCAGCCTGAAATGGTTATAAACAGGTTGTACTATATGATTGATATCATACTATATGAAAGGTTTCTAATTTTCAAAAAACCCTTGCTGCCAGAATAATTTAAGTAAGTTTAATAACTAAGTATATTATATAATCTAATTCGTACTGTACAATCTATTTTGAATAATTACTTAAATTAAGTCAAGATTAGTGTGTAAATCATGAAACAATTTATGCTTGATTATCATATTATACGATAGAGTTCGTACTGTATAATCAATCGAAGCTATTTTTGATCATCCCAATTTTCATACTAGACAATCCCTTGATTTTGACTCGTTATACTGTACGAAGTGGTTCGCACCCTACGATGTATATAGATGAGTTTCATCTTTCTAGCAATCATCATGTTGAATAGAAGGATTTTACATATCATATTGTACGGATATATATCATACTGTATGATTTTATTCAAAATTTTTTGCTTGTTTGTAAACCTTCATACCAGGATGATGACCATTTTGTACTAATCGTACTATACAATATTGTATCGTACTGTATGATCCTAATGGCTAATTTGAAAATTTTAGGGTTTCTTGGAGCATGTTTTAAGTATCAAAACTTCTATTTTTTTTTGGAGTGATTGTGAGAGAGGAACGTGATTAGAGAGGGATTCCTTGGGAGAGAGCTCTTGAGAAGATTTTAGGGTTTTTGAGAGGAAGGAGAAGGTGGGCTTAATTAGGGAGAAGGAGTTTGAGGGAGATCACATGGTTGCACCAAGCTTATTGCACTTTGCTTCTCTTGTGGCTTGAGAAGATCTTATGGGAGGCTCTCTGATGGGGAGATTCTTATACATTCATTTCTGTTGCAACCAATGACCCCGAGCTTGAGATTTTGATGATGCCAAATAATGAGTGTTTTAGAACAACTTTTCATTGAATATTATTTTATTTGCTATTGTCCTTGAGTACTATTATTTCAAGAAGATCACAAGTGACTCAGGACGAAAGGAAGACTCAAGAACGGGTATATTAGGAGTATGAGTCAAACATTGTATTTTTCTATTTATTTTTATTTTTATTTTATTGAGTCTGGCCACAAAATGCATAAGAGTAAGAGCAACCATGCACACACACAGGGGGGGTGTTTGTTTTTAAATGCAAAATGTATTAGAATTTCTTCTCTGGAGATCGTACTATATGATTTTAATTCGTACCGTACGATCCAAGCTATGTGGATGATTCTGTGAATAGATCGTAATGTACGAATAGTTTCGTACTGTACGATATGTTCAGATCCAAAACCCTAGCCGTCGTTTAGTTTAAGTAAGTGATTTTGCGACATTTGTACTGTACGAATAGTTTCGTACTGTACGATCTATTTTAAATACTTACTTAAATTAACCCGTGATTTATAAGTTAGCCAACCAAAGAGATACTAAAGAAGGAGAAAGATATATGTATAAGTT
>NW_021427983.1:0-257 GCF_001605985.2 Dendrobium catenatum
CGAGAGTGTATTATTGTAATCTGATCGTCCTAAATTTTAAGGACGAGGCAACCTCTTATACCACAAGCAAACACAAGTGGATTCATTCCTACTGGGCGTGGCCCCGTGGTTTTTCCCCTTCCAGGGTTTTCCAAGTAAAAATTTGTATATTTTTATTTCTCTACTGTTTGTGTGCTGGATATCCGTACAACGCTAAGACGAAAACTTCCTAACTCTATCGCCGCGTATATTCTAGTCCGCAACAACACTTAATAGTG
>NW_021427984.1:0-280 GCF_001605985.2 Dendrobium catenatum
GCGGCGCCAATCATTGGCGCGAACCGCGGGATGAATCTGAGCGCGCCAAGTGTCGCGCTGAGAGTTTTTCCTGGATTTTCTTTTTATTTTAAATCTTTTTAAATCCAGAAAACTTCAAAAATTCGTAGAAAATTCGTTTTCGCTCCGATTTTGACGCACAATACCTCGTTTTGATCGTATTTTTATTCTCTACCTGTTAAAAAAAATTATTAAAATGATCTATAGATTTTGATTTATTTTAAAAACAGCAAAACCCTTTTCTTTTATATTATTTGAATAA
>NW_021427985.1:0-249 GCF_001605985.2 Dendrobium catenatum
TAAAAACCCCTACAATTTATTGATGATATTCAAAATAGAAATTAATAATTTTATCTTACTCATGAGAAAATTAAAACTAAAAACATAAATATACTTAATTTTATAATGAATTAACCGCCTTAAATACTCAAATACATGACGAAATAGTTTCACAGGATTTACCATAATTTATCATTTAAGTTGCCAAACAATTTTTAGGATTTAACATATTACAAGATTTACTAAATCCTAAGTAGCTAAATCGAATTG
>NW_021427986.1:0-313 GCF_001605985.2 Dendrobium catenatum
GTGGACTTGTGCCTTTTCTTCTTTCTTTGTCTTCTCGATTTTTCCTTGCTGGTTGGTTTCCCGTGATCTGCCCCTTTGTCTCCTGTGCTAGCTTTTCGGGCCCCTTGCTGGCTGGTTTCCCGTGACCTGATGTTTTGCCTCCTGTGCTGGCTTTTCGAGTCCCTTGCTGGCTAGTTTCCCATGGTTGCTGGTGGGTTTTCCGTGGGTTGTTTCCCTGTTTTCTGTGTAGAATTTCTGCTGCAGTTTTTGCTGTCTTTTGGCCTTCTTCTTGGTGATTTTTGGCCTTTCATTTCCCCAATTCTTATTGGATTTG
>NW_021427987.1:0-228 GCF_001605985.2 Dendrobium catenatum
GTTGATTGTGTCTCTTTCTCTAACCTATTTTAGTGGCCTAGTTTTTTTTTTCTAATAAAAAATCTATTTCAAATTAAAAATTATGTATGTAATTTAGATCCTTTCTAAACTATTTTAAGAAAATCTATCTAGTATTTATAATTCTTAAAGTCTTTTTGTCACATCAAGATTCCTTGTTATTCTTATCATTAGTTAATTGATTCTATTTTGTGGATAGTTCTTCTCTAT
>NW_021427988.1:0-428 GCF_001605985.2 Dendrobium catenatum
CATACTTGTGCCCACAGTGGCTCATCGTGCCTACGACATATCCACTGTTGTTATCCACAAGTTGTTTGTAGACATTTGCAGAGGACTGTTATACTCGCTACGACTTCCTAATAGTTTTCGTAGGAGAGCCCTTGCTTTTGCATTCAAACCACCTTTCACCAATCTCAGGTGGTTTTGTTGGGTTGCATTTGTTTGTAGGAAGGCAGATTCTCCGTCATTGGTCTCCCATATCGTCATCTCAATCAACCGGCGTTGTAGGAAATTATCGTAGGAGATTCCAACAGTATATGTAGGAAGGACACCGGTTATAGCCACTACGAGCTTGTAGGAGTATCCGTAGGGGAGTTGTTGTTAATTTTGCCATCTCCACCTTTCACCAATCTCAGGTGGGAGCTTTGACTGGCGTTGGATGTGAGAGGGCGATGATG
>NW_021427989.1:0-256 GCF_001605985.2 Dendrobium catenatum
ATGGCCTGGGTTATCAAAGCCAACAATTTCCCCCTCTTTTCAAAATAAAAAAAATAAAATAAAAAAATGAGGGAAGCTCTTCGTTGAGTAGAATCGGTTGCCCTTGTCACAGGTGGAACCCGGTTTTACACTCCAAGAGCCCAAAGTCCCTTAAAATTCTTTTCTTTCGAGAGGGAAGCTCTTAATTGAGAAGGAATCGGTTGCCCTTGTCATAGGTGAAACCCGGTTCTACGCTCCAAGAGCCCAAATTCCCTGC
>NW_021427990.1:0-260 GCF_001605985.2 Dendrobium catenatum
ATGCCATCCTCAACCCCCAGCTCGTGTGTACCTCCAAGTGGCAATGCATGAACCATACACCTGTCACATACTTTCATTATCAGCCATCCATTACATGCCAATAATTAAATAAAACATAAAATCTTACTCTTAGGCTTCGTTTGGTACAGCTTTCTTATTGATTCTTAAAGCAAATTTTTAGTGTAAAATTTTTATTTTTTATTCAAAAGCTATTTTAAGAATCAGTAAAAAAATCGTCCCAAACGAAGCCTTAAACTGCT
>NW_021427991.1:0-356 GCF_001605985.2 Dendrobium catenatum
CAACTTAACCTATGTCCACTCACTGGAGCCTCTACTCCGAGTATTGCACTAAACTCAGTGACTCTCCTTTTTCTCCCACAATAAGACAGAGAAGCATGTACAAAATGCCTTTACACTGACCCCGGTGAGGGAGAGAACCCAACTCCTTTTTCTTCCTCCTGAAGTAGGCAGAGAACCTGACTTCTTTCACTTCCACTAGAAGCAATAAGAGAATCTCGATTAATCATTGAAGTGGACATCTCTAGAACCTCCAAGCAACTAGGGATGATTATTGGAGAAGATGACTCAGATCCTTGCATGAAGTAACATTTGTGAAACCCTCACAAACTCCTTCTCATAGGATCCTCTCTCTCTCT
>NW_021427992.1:0-222 GCF_001605985.2 Dendrobium catenatum
GAGAATTTGACTTTTAATAGGACACAATGTAGAAAAAAGATTCATGTAGCCAACCCCACATAGTGGGATAAAGGCTTGATGTTGTTGTATAAAAAAAATTTAACTATAGTTTTTTTACAAATTTATCACATTTCAGTAGATATGGTTTTAAAAGTAATTTCTCACTCTATAAATTTCATAAAAATTATATTAAAAAAATTTGAACCTTGTAAAAATAATGAA
>NW_021427993.1:0-891 GCF_001605985.2 Dendrobium catenatum
GAAGAGAGAGAGGAGAAGAAGAAATCTTCATGCATGTCTCTATGGTACATTCATTGAAGGACAACAAAAGTTTATTCCATTCTAAAGGAAAAATGTATAGAAAAGATTAATGATGAAGAGTTGTGAGCAACTACGCCTTGAGAGAGAGAAGATGTTCACAGCAGCTCCATGCTATAGCAAACCCATCAGAGGTAGAAGTAGACCTTCCAAGTTCGTCCATGACAATAAGACTCCTAAATAGAAAACATGAAAGAATCAGACAATGCACTACCCATGTCATGCGTGAGACTAAACTGCAGTAGGCGGCTGAACCTTGGCGTGACATTTTGCATGAGGAAAGACGTCTCTTTCATTTCGTTCATAAACTGCATGCAAGAGACACTATCAATATATGGAGCTGCATGCCTCCAAAAACTATGCCCTAAAAAAGAATCCTTGCGCATGCATATAATATTTGTGTATGCATGTGAAAAAAAATTGTTCGCGTAGAGCCGTCCGAAGACAGAATATATGATTATTTATGCTTGTATTTTTCTCAGTGGCATGAAAAAGAAAAAACTTATGAATGTGATTGCATATGTTGCATTTTCTAAAAACAGTTGAATCTAAGGTTTTTAACAGCATCTTTTGGCGTAAACATTGAGTTATCCGTGATTTGTAAACTGAATCCATCCTTATTTAGGAGCTTTTAAACAAAATTTGGATAATCACAAATTTTCACGTGCACGTGGACCCTATGGTCATGCGCCCATATTTGAAAATGATATGCAAGTGGAAGAAGGATTTGGAGAACACAGAAGGATGAGAAAACTAGTTAGATATCAAATACCTAAGAAAGAGATCAAACCTAAGCATCAGTCCTAGCATAAAATATGAGTAAAAATGTTTATC
>NW_021427994.1:0-321 GCF_001605985.2 Dendrobium catenatum
ATAAAGCCTTCCTATCCTGTATACATATAGGACGTTTGATTGTGTTTAGGATGTTAGCTGGCAGCTCACTCTAGGAAAGCATAAGTCCAGGTTGTACACCCCTCAATTTGTCTCCTTTCTTCTTGTGTATTTGAGTCTGTCGTTTCTCGTAGGGTAGTAATTCGACCTTTGATCTTCTAAACTCAAAATTTTAATCATATCATTATCCATTCAAAAATGTCTAATCATCACTAAGGGTAAATAGAAGGGACTCTTTGGAATAGAACTTAGGAACTCTTTTTGTTTGCACCAAATCAAGAAGTAAATAATACACCGTCCTTA
>NW_021427995.1:0-242 GCF_001605985.2 Dendrobium catenatum
CAGCTGGTAGAAAATCAGAATAATCTGAAGAAGGGAGTCAGGAGCAGCAGCTCAGGAGGCTCTTACAAGACTACGACCGCTCTTTTAGCACCCAAGGGGTCTGCATTAGGCAACATTAATGAGACCACCAGGGAGAAGCCAATAGAAGGGAGTGGGGAAAATTTCAAGAGGCTGACAGAGAAAGAGATACAGGAGAAGAGGGCCAAGGTGTGAGACCTCGTTCCCTTACTGTTCCTCTCTGA
>NW_021427996.1:0-293 GCF_001605985.2 Dendrobium catenatum
CGTGAATGATGGGGGAGAGGGTGGAGAGCTCGTGGGGGGTTAGGGTTTGCGTTTGAGTTGATAGTTCTTCCATGAGGGGAGGTGGAGGAAAGGGAGGGGTTTTTGGGCTGGGTTTTATATTGGAAAGAGGAGGAAGAGAGGGGGAGCACTGATGAACTTTTTGATGAGGATTAGTAAAATTAATAATTTTAATTAAGATTAATGTTGATCGAAATTTAGTTAATTAAATTATAAGATATTTGTTGAATAGTAGCGATTATTTATGTATAATACTCAAATTTTAGCTATCTATA
>NW_021427997.1:0-203 GCF_001605985.2 Dendrobium catenatum
ATGATTTAGTAGAAGTCTGGGCATCAGATGGTGGTCTAACATAAGTCCGGGCGTCAAGTGGCGATCAATTGAAAGTCCGGGCCTCATGTGGTGGTTCGGCAAAAATTCGGGCATCAGGTAGTGGTCCGACAAAAGTTCGGGCATCAGGTGGTGGTCCAATAGAAGTTTGGGCCTTATGTGGTGGTCCGGCAGAGCAACGACGT
>NW_021427998.1:0-290 GCF_001605985.2 Dendrobium catenatum
CAGATCTGGTCTCAGAAGCATCAGACCGAGAAAGTGATAATAGTTAAATAAGCCCTCTCATATTTTTTCTTTTCTTGTTTTTCTTTTGCTTTCTTTTTCTTTGTTTTATTTTGTCTCATTTTTTTTCTTTTTCTCTCCTCTTTCATTTATCAAACACACACACTCACGTTTCTAAAAATGAAAAATTTTACTTCCTATTTTTTTGGAAATCTTTGGTAAAGTTGAGTTTGACTTCTCTAAAACTAGTTAAAGGAAGGAAACTCATGATTTTTTTTTCCCAAATCTCTATT
>NW_021427999.1:0-2119 GCF_001605985.2 Dendrobium catenatum
TATGGTTGTAAGCTTCTCCTTCTCTCTCAACCTAGCCACCGCGAAATACCTCTCCACCCGATATACCCACCCATGAGCATCCTTCCCTTCAAATACCAGCATCTTAAACTTCCTCACCCTAGCATTACCACCGCCCCAATAGCTTCTTCCTTTTCTAGTGTAGCAGTTATTGTGATCCCTCCATATTTCCCCCGTGTATCGAGGGTTAGAATCTCATCTTTCTTCCACCTACCTCACATGACATAATCCCCATGGCTGGCTTGTCCCCGCGCTTCTCTAGTCGTCCACTTTCTTTGCCTAAAAGACCTCCCATAGTGGTCGGCCACCCCACCACCTCCACCACGAATCTCCCTTCCTGCTCTCTCCCCATCCGAAAACCCTAATCCGCCCCTTATCGAAGCCCTAGGAGGTGGCTATTGACCACCTCCTTTTTTTATGGCCCACTCCCCTTGCCAAAAATGCCTCCCATAGTGGTCAACCACCCTACTACCTCCAACAAAAAATTTTCTCCTTGTTGTCCCCTCATCCAAAAACCATGATTCGCCCCATATCGGAGCCCAAGAGTTGGCTCTTGATGATAGAAACACGTCTCGTAGAACAACTCCTATCCAATCTCCTTTCCCTTTAATTTGGCAAGGAAAATCCCGATCAAATCTTGGTTAGGGATGGCCATTGGAACCACCGATGGAGTTTTTTATTGAAAATCTCCAAGAGCTTCCTCATCATCTCCTCTAGCCCTCCAAATCGGTATTCCATCGATGAAAACTTTCCTTCCATGATTGAAAATCTTCCTCCATTGGTTGAGAACTCCTAAATCCCGGTTTGATTTCCTCCACTTCGCCTTTCAAAGCATTCATCTTCTTTGCTGCCATCTCTTCCAAAACCTCGCTCTAATATTAATTTGATGCATCTTGAAAGTAAAAACAGCAAGTAGGCAATAAGAAAAATGCAAAAATCCAAATATTTGGGCATAAATATGAATATCTCTTCAATAAGATAGAAAGATACGATTGATCTACTATTCGAGAGGTAGATCAACTCTCTCATAAACCCTAGACGCCACTAGGAAGATATCCAAAATAAAACTAAAACAAACACAAAAATTATCTCATGCCCTAACCCTAGAAAAAAAAATTTCTCTTAAATAGCCCTAGCACACAATAACATAAATAAAACATTCCTAAATAACATAAACATAATTTAGGAAACCTTCCTAAACAATTAAAACCATCCTAAACACAATAAACATAATTAGAAAACCTTCCTAAATAGCTTCCCTTGATCTCTCCTCCTTCTGTAATGCATGATAGCTCTCCTAGGCCCAACAACTCTAGCCGAACCCCCCCATGGCTCCCTTCCTGATTCCACCCAGCCTCCTGCTGTAGCAGATGCTCACTCAAAAAATATCACCCCTTCAAAATTCTTTATAAAACAAATGTCCCATGAGTGATCCATAAACTTCAAGGTTGGTCCGAACCAATATAATGGTCAAGCCCAAATGCCAATTTAAAACTACTTAGTGATGATTCATGACCACACATCTCTTGGTTTAACCTAAATTAATGGCTCAATTTAGTTGATAGCATTCACTCAATTATGCATAAACTATACCAAAAAATTAAGTAATTACTTATGCAGGATATTAGGTCATTCTCAAAATGACTTTCAATTGCATACAATTATTGTCAAAAGCTTAATGTACACATTAAGAACTCTTCAATTTACTCATCTAACCAACAACATTATAAAGAAAGGTTGATTGCATACAAAAATGGAGGAAGCACATGCCAACTTATTTTCCCACCAGCATCTTCAACTAATCAAGTGCTACCCACTCAACTCAATTGACAAACCTATGTACAACCGCTCTCTAGATTACAGTTGCGGGGAAATTTTTCAAATTTGCATACGCTATAAGAGAGGAAGCCTTCTATCTACTTGTTGAAGGAATTCAGAAAAAAAAAGAGAGAATAATTTTCCCCACAAGATTGCCCATTGTTCATCTAATTCCACTTCTGTGATTTTCAACAATCCCATTTTCTAAAGCAGCTCTATCACCATGCTCTCTCAAAATTAAAATGATACAACAACAACAACAACATCAAGCCTTTATCCCACT
>NW_021428000.1:0-1222 GCF_001605985.2 Dendrobium catenatum
ACTTCCTATTGAATAGTCGAATGCACTTTTCAGGAATAGTGGAATGATAATGCAGCTTCATTATAACTTACCAAGTGGTATCTGTGGCTCGGATCAATCATTTCATCGGAGTCCACATTGTAAAATGAATGATAATAAACAGTTTTTATTAAAAAATTCCTCACAAGATTTTTGTCCGTTGAATTGAGCTTGATGCATGGAGTGGATATTAGAAATTCTGTCGGCAAAAGCTACTAGCTTATATGCTTCTGTTTCTCAACTGCACAAAAGAAAAAATTCTACATAATTTGTAAGGATATTTTTGAATTTATTTTGAGATGAGTATAATATTTAAGTAATTTATATTAAATTTAACGAATTTTCAAGTATATAGCAACAACAGTACCATTAAATTTTTATCCCACTATGTGAGTTTGACTAAATGAATCCTTTTTTTTCTATTATTTTCTATTTAGAATCAAATTCTTATTCAAATATAATAAAAAATGTTATTTTTTTTTTATAAAATACACATAGGGGCATACACATTAATATAAATAAAATGTTACATGTCCTTAGTGAATCATAAGCTCTCTAAAATTACAACATTTAAAGCAAAACTTATGAGCTATTGATTCAATTTATTACAAGAAACAAATAAAAAGAAAAGAAAAAAAAAAACAACCAAAACACCGAGAAAACCATCCAAGAGAGGGACATTTGAAAGAAGGCAAGGCTAACACCCAAAAGCCCGAGTGTCAGGTCCAACCAAATTAACCCCTCAAAAGGAGCCCAAGCCAAATCAAGGAAGCAGCTAGAAGAGCCTCGTCAACCTGCAGAAAAGGTAATAAAAAAAACTGACAATAAGGAGGTAAAAGGAACAACAAGTCTCCAACAAACCAACAACAGAAACAACAGGAAGACAACAAATCACTCATGAGATGAAATATGCTGATATTAATTGTCCGTTTCGTTTATTAGAGTATATGTTCATGTACTTAATTTGTATTGAAGCATATAGGGAAGTTTGTTACATAAAGTATTGGTCGTCATGTGATGACATTATCAATATAAAGTTTGTACTTTTATTATTCCCTTGTCGATCTTCAAATTTGAAGTTATTTATAATGTATTAATGAAAATAATTACAATAATTAATGCATGCATTCATGTAATAGAAAATTTTATAGGAATCATTATGTAATCGATTTATATAGTTTTTATGTACTTATACCAAGAATAT
>NW_021428001.1:0-204 GCF_001605985.2 Dendrobium catenatum
TACCCTTTTACCATTTAAAACATTTTTCCCATTTAGGCTTAATATGCAGCTAGTAGGTAAAAATTTAACATTATAGCCCTTATCACATAGCTGACTTATACTTAATAAATTATGCTTTAAGCCTTCAACCAATAACACATTGTCTATGAAAAAGTTTTTCAAATTTTCAATCATACCTGATCCAACCACTTTCTTTGTGGTATT
>NW_021428002.1:0-443 GCF_001605985.2 Dendrobium catenatum
CGTATCAATAAAAAAGCAATTTCTCCTAATCTCCCCCTCACTAGAATAAAACCCTTTTAAAAAAAAAAAAATAGGGGAGATAAAAATATTTTTTTTGTTTTTAATTTTTTTAAAAACAAGATACAAACTTGATAACAGTACGAAAATTCAACAATACGTTCCACCCCTTTGACATTATCAAAAAGAGAGGAGGCACAAATAAAAAGAATAAAACAAAAGATAAAAAAAATGTTTTCTGATATAGTGAAAAAACAAATATTCTTAAAATGAGAAAGTTACCTCTTAGTTTTAATCAAAAACTAAGTAGAATTGGATTGACAATGCGTAATCCAGAAAAAGTAAGAAATTCATAAATTGTTAATCCAAGCTCAAGTTCTTTTGAAGGCTAAAAAAACTTTTTAATTCTATATCCAAATCAAAAAATAAACGAAAAAAGAAACATT
>NW_021428003.1:0-484 GCF_001605985.2 Dendrobium catenatum
GAGTTATTCAGAAATTTCCTGATCCTCTCTCTCTTCATCAATGAGTGTTTTAGAGACTTGGATTTGATGGAAAACAGTTTGGGAAAGCTAGGGATTAGTCTGGAGCAGCTCTAAGAGGAGTCTTAAAGCTGGGAGAGCTCTGGAGATGGGTAGATTTTTTGTTAATCCATGGATTAGAATGAACCCCTCTCTTTTAATCCCTTCTCTTTTTTTTTTCAAAATATCTTGGCCAAATGGATGGCTATGATAGACTTGGAAGCCTCCTTGATGCATGCCATCTGGCCTAGAAATTGGTGAGAGCAGGAGCCAAGGACAAATGCAAGGACATCTACATAGAAAGGTGGTCTTGTCCTCATTTGCCTATGTGGAAGTCATCCAAACCATTGGACCTTGATCCAAAGGTTAATAATCAGCCTAAAAAGTCTCTAGAAGAGCTTAGAGCTGTTTGAATAGAAATGAGTGGATTGGTAAGGTTTGAGCTAGC
>NW_021428004.1:0-747 GCF_001605985.2 Dendrobium catenatum
TTATATTGTTATGGTATTACTTCACTTCAAAGATGTTCAGTCATGCATTGTTCACCGCTAATGCATTGATTTGAGTCGTTTATTATTTTCCCTCTCCATAAAATAATTTGCTCATCCTTGAACAGTATAGGAACACAAGGCACCAAATCCTGCAGTAAATTACATAAAAAATAACAATTAGGCACATTTATTGATGAGTAACAGCTATAAACAAAATAGAAGAAATAGAAAGGAAGATAACTGCGAATTAGATTAATCTAACAGCCCTTGAGAAAGTTAGGTTTCATTTGGGACAGCTTTCTTACTGCTTTTTAATCAGCTTTTTAGTATAAAACTTAAAAAAATTTTAACTAAAAGCTGCTTTAAGAAACAGTAAGAACTAAGAAAGCCATCCCAAACGAAGCATTAGCTATATATAAAATATTTGACTTATTCTAAAGCAGACCAAATTATAAAATCTCTTCATCTGATTAGTTATAAAAATTTCAGGCACGCAATACAAAGTTGAGGGTGAATAAAATAAGGTTGTTGATGAGAGCAAAGATTTCAACATTTTCTCTTTCATCTCTATTTATTCTGTTATCACAGTTCAGATAAAGAGTAGGGATGATTATATTTTATTTCTAAAAAAAGAGAGAGAAGTAAATTTTGCTACATGATTACTGCAAATTCAAATTACTAATGTTTCTCAAAATCAATTTGGATTTACGCCGGGTAGGTTGACTATGGAAGTCATACATTTATTAA
>NW_021428005.1:0-249 GCF_001605985.2 Dendrobium catenatum
CTAGTTGGAAAGTAACTAAATCACCTCACCCTCACCTAAGAATGGTATCACTCTCAGCCTCACCTAAAGAAGAGATAACAAATTTTTCATCAAACTAAGTTTGAAAGAAAGAGAATAATCTCATTTATATTTTACAACTTTAGTGTCTTACAATATATGTATAACAAAGATATAAAGAGGCCCGTAAGGAGTCTAAGAAAGTAATATGCGATGCAAAGATTTTAACTTTAAATTATTTATATAATATAT
>NW_021428006.1:0-217 GCF_001605985.2 Dendrobium catenatum
TACCCTGGCCATCACTAAAGGCTTGAAGGTTCAACAGCTCGACGTATCCAACGCGTTTCTTCATGGTCAGCTCACCGACACGGTTTACATGGCGCAACCAAGAGGCTTCATCGACAGCACTCATCCAAATCATGTATGCTTGCTTCGGAAATCAATCTACGGCCTCAAGCAGGCCCCGCGCCAGTGGTACACCACCTTCACTAACTATCTTCTCACG
>NW_021428007.1:0-1304 GCF_001605985.2 Dendrobium catenatum
AGGTTTGTTGCTTTGCTGAGCTGTTGAGCTCACTCTTGTTTTCTGGTGGTTTTCAGGTTATGGAAAAGGGAAGAAAATCCAAGAATAGATTTCAGAGTCTGATCATTATAGGTATTTTGTACCTTTTGATTTTTGTACAGTCATGGCTTTTCTGTTCTGTCTTTCTTTCTATCTAAAAGCCATGTACTGTATTTGTATATGATTGTTTTGAGGAAAAGAAAAATATAGATCATTTGTTCCGCTGCATTTGATGATTCATAGTAGCTTTGTGTCTGTGTGTCTGTTTGAAGTGAAATTATTTGGAATATTCAGTTCCGAACCAAATTCCATAACCAGATCCTGGTCAGTAAGTCAGTCGTTTCATTCCGTGTCGCGACCCGGTGCGAGCGGGATCCGTCCCGGATCGGGTCGGGTCGTGACAATTTTAGTGGTATCAGAGCATTGGTTGTGGAATTTGGGATTGTGTAAAACAGATCTATAGGAAGTGATCAGTAAGTTTGTCTAGGGGTAGTTTTGGTTTGTTCGGCTTTTTATTGTGTTATTTTTGTGATAGTTTTTTGGATTTTTCTGTATAAATCAGCCAGACCGAGACATGACAAACGGGCAGAGTGTCAGTCAGGTAGCACCAGTGGGGAGTACAACCCCAGTGGCTGGTGCAGATACATTGTCTCAGTTTGCTACACTTGTTGCTTAGATGATGAGCGAGACTCAGAGCAGAGCTGTTACTGTCAGATCTGATGATATTGATAGACATTTGCAGTTATTTTTGAGGTTGAAACCTCCGAGATTTGAGGGCGCTGTTGAGCCCAGAGCAGCCGAGGAGTGGCTGAGGAGATTGGAAAAGACCTTTGATGGAATGCAGTGTCCGTCAGATAGGAAGGTTCCTTTGGCTGTTTTTCTATTGGACGGAGAGGCTGAGCACTGGTGGGAAGGCCAGCAGGCAGCCAAATTTCAGGGCAGATTGAATTCTTTGATTACCTGGGAAGAGTTCACTGAAGTGTTCCGAGATTAGTTTGTTCCCCCCTCTGCACGACAGCAGATGCATGAGACTTTTCTGAGACTTGTTTAGGGGAGCAAGACAGTGATGCAGTACGAGGCTGAGTTCACTGCCTTAGCAAGGTATGCTCCGCAGCTGGTTAGTGCTTCTGTTGAGAAGTGCTATCGATTCTCCTCAGAAATCGGATTACGAGATACTTTGAGGCAACCCCTGATACTGTTTCGAATTACTGATTTTTCTGAGCTTGTGGAGCGAGCTCGTTTGATAGAAAATGATATGACAGCTACTCAGCAGTGGTGGACTGTGA
>NW_021428008.1:0-360 GCF_001605985.2 Dendrobium catenatum
CAGCTCAGTTCTGAATGTTAGAGAGCAGACAATGATGTTTCGATAACAATTCAATATTATTAAATTAATTTTATAATGCATATAACATAGCTAAAAAATTTTATATTAAATTTTAAAACAAAATAATAAATTAACTTTTACATTTATCATTTTTGCAATGTCTTAAGAGAGAGAAGAGAAATATGAATGAGAATATTCTATACAACAACATCATCATCATCAAGCTTTTATTCTTCTATTTGGGGTCGGATGATGTGGGAATCCTTACCTATTTAGCATTGCATTTGGGCACCGACGCAGTGGCCCTTACACAGTTTTTTTTCCTGTATTCAGGCCATATAGTGCTCGGAACGACCTAGC
>NW_021428009.1:0-251 GCF_001605985.2 Dendrobium catenatum
AGATCTATGGATTCATATGAGCTCTCATCATTTTACTTGTATAAGTTAAGAGTACTTATCTTCGATTTTAAAATTATATGTTTGATTTTTTCTCAGAAAAGATTATTATAAAAGTTTATTTGAGTTAAGCCCGATGAAAAATATTTAGTTTTTTAATTTTAATTCAATAATTTCATTATTTGCGCCCCCAAGAAAAATTCTAGCTCTACCTCTGGATAGTATGTTGGCTTTTTAATGGCTTTAGTGACAAT
>NW_021428010.1:0-307 GCF_001605985.2 Dendrobium catenatum
GATATTGATATGGACATGGACGGCATAGATTTATAGATCCAATGAGACCATTGATGCTTCATAGATTTGACTTACTGCTGTTATTGATTTATCGTACGGATTCATTTGATTGATTGATTTGACGGATTTATTGATTTTATTATTGATCTTATTGCTTTATCGTATTGATTTTTCCGACTGATTTTACCGACTTGATACTAGAGATTCGCTTTGATACGATAGATTGGTTCAATACGATTGATTTGATTGATCGACGGATTCCCTTGAGACTTCACGTACTGATTGATTGAGCTGGATTTATCGATTT
>NW_021428011.1:0-692 GCF_001605985.2 Dendrobium catenatum
TTAGTATCACGCCGCAACCTATGCTCCATAACTCGCAACCATAGTTTTAAAGTATGACACATTAACTTAATTCCTCTATAATTTGCACAATCTTGTGCATCACCTTTATTCTTAAAAATAGGAATTAAATACTCAAAGGGGTGTAAGAAAAGCTTTGATCTGATTATACTTTGGGTGGCTATCTATTATATTTGGAGGGAGCAGAATGATAGGAAATTTTCTAAGAATTTTAAGAGCTGTTCTACTATTCAGTTGACCATTTACAAGGCGATTAGTCTCAAAATTGCAAAATGGAAAAATGGGGATGAACTTATGCTCTTACTATAATGCTGGAAGTTCTCTCTTCCTGCTTTCTGGTTTGGGGAAAGTCTGTTTCTATTGCTTGTTCTGCATGGTTATTTTTTGGGACCGCTGGGCAATGATGATGAGGTTGCATTCTATATCCCCATTGGACGGTGGTTATTTTGCAACTTATTTTGGATGGCATTTCAGCAACCGGGGGATGGTGCCGGGCGTTTAAATGCAACCTATTATTTCTTGAGCCCATCCCCTCAAGAATTACGTGACGGTTTCTTCCAACTATGATCTTGTTTTTTTACATGTGTAACTTCTTTTTTGCACCATGTTGGTGAGCTTTTTTGCCTCTGTGATGTAAACAAAGGGGGGGTCAACACAAGTCCAAAATAAATCAG
>NW_021428012.1:0-270 GCF_001605985.2 Dendrobium catenatum
TTGCATATCAATTAAAGTTGTTATAACTACAAACTTTTTCATGTTATTTTGTTCTATTTATAACTATAAACAATGGGTTTTTTTGTGGATTGAGATTTGGCTTTGCCTGCATTTAGAAACTACAAAATATTGGTTGGCATGTAAAAATATCCATGCCGCATAACTCACTTTGCTTGGTTTTGAGAGTTTTGGAAGGCTTCGTTTGGAACATCATTCATATTATTTTTTACAATGGTTTTTTAGTTAATTTTTGTACTAAAAAGCTGTTTT
>NW_021428013.1:0-344 GCF_001605985.2 Dendrobium catenatum
TTGAAATTAGAATTCTTAAATCTTCAAAAAGAGCATGCAATTTTGATTAAAGACCATCAAAGAATTGATTCAAATCACATGACTTTACTTGATGAATTTGATGAGTTAAATAAAAATCATGGTGAGTTAGTTGAAAAGCTTGATGCATTAAAAATATCACACATATCACTTGAATCTGATCTTAAGAAGTCTAAGAAGATAGAGAAAAATTTGAGGATTGAAAATGAAGTTTTAAAAAACTCAAATTTGAAGATTCAAAATGATTTAGAAGCATGTAAGAAAACTAGGATGACATCTACTATTAATGAATTGCAAAAACCTAGGAAGAGGCATTATAACTCAAA
>NW_021428014.1:0-596 GCF_001605985.2 Dendrobium catenatum
TATAAGTTGAGGCATATGCCTCATGCTAGTAAGGCGAGGAGCGCCTCAAGGCGGACCTCAACCAAGCTGAGGCGTAAGCCTAAAAATACTCGAGGCGTTATTCACAGGAATTGCACTGAGGCGAGCCTCATATTGAGCAATTTTAAACAATGGCTAGCACCTTGTAGACCTCTCTCTCTCTCTCTCTTGAAAAACCAAATGGGGAGGGGGGTTGAGTTCAGCTATTAGCATTTCCTAACACAAAACATCATCAACATCAAGCCTTTGTCCAACTCCTAAAACAAAAACAATTCAAAGAAATTTTTTCTCCAATTATAAGTAATAACCTAGTTCAACATAAACAGTTACATAAGCATCCAAAAAGAAGCAAATCACATTTCCTAAATTTACTCCCCTGCTAAAATGTTAACTAAAGCTACAGTAGATGCTGCAACAACAAATACTTTGGTCCTTTGATCTAGGAAACAACAATTTTCATCTCCCAAGCATACCTGCTAACGGTGAATGGCGCACCATGGCGCAAAGGTCCCTTTGGAGCCATGGCGCATAGCGCACGGCACGGCGCGCGCTATTTTGAACATAGCGCAAGCTATATA
>NW_021428015.1:0-241 GCF_001605985.2 Dendrobium catenatum
AAATTTTTAAATGAATTTCATATAATTACATACATTTTTGTCTATTTCTTCTTTACTTTTTGTTCTTGTCAAAAAGGGGGAGAAAATATTGTGTTTATATGTTTTATTTGCATTTTGATTTTGTGTCCTTTTGCTTGTGTTATTATCTTGTATTTTTTATAATTTTTGTTAAAAATTATTTTAAAAACAAAAATATTATTCTTTAGTTAAAAATGCCTCCTTATTTTCATGTATTCATCAA
>NW_021428016.1:0-321 GCF_001605985.2 Dendrobium catenatum
ATAATTTCAAATTCTAAGAATCTCCTAAACTCCCCCTTGAATTAATGAACATATGAAAATTAGGAGGCATTAAAAATATTTTTGTTTTAAAAATTTTTAGAACTACAAAATAAAACAAACACACATACACTAAACTAAACAAACACACAACGATACGAATACACAAGACACAACAAACAATTTCTCCCCCTTTTTGACAACATCAAAAAGTGAAGAAAAAAAAGACTAGAAATGTAAGCATACATATGAAAATCATTTAAAAATTTAACCTTTAAAGTGACTGTCATAAGGTATGCAAATAAAATTAAAACATTAGCCAAA
>NW_021428017.1:0-255 GCF_001605985.2 Dendrobium catenatum
CTCTTAACCCTAAACCCAAGTCAACCAAGTTTGACCAACTACACAAACCCCTTTATCTCTTCATTAGGTGGCCCTAGGTCCAACACACCTATCCTAGCCAGCCTAACCCTTGGGTTGGCTTGGATCAACACCCAAGCTAGCCCAAAGTGGTCAAAAACCCTTTGACATGAGTCTATTTTCTCTACAAAGCACTTTAAGCCCAATTACCACCTGGATTGGATGCTCTTTGACTCAACACATCTTCTCTATCAATCC
>NW_021428018.1:0-302 GCF_001605985.2 Dendrobium catenatum
CAGTGGCGAAGCCAGAATTTTTTATGTTCTGGGGCACATATCTATTATTTTTAAATACCCTCAAGCCTTTCATTCGAGCATGAAATTTACATTGGTGTTTTAATTTTTTTATAGTAGTTGTTATAAAAATATAAATTTTACAATAATGAAAAAATTTATTGTCATGCTCATCTAAATTAATTTCAACACAAATTTATTTAGACTATATATCATCATGCTGATCTACTTCAACTACTGTTTTATAAAATATTTTTATATCTAATTTAAATAAAAATATAATTAAAATTTATTTTATACTAAGT
>NW_021428019.1:0-221 GCF_001605985.2 Dendrobium catenatum
GAAATTTTGAAATTCTGCTCAATACCGAGCATGTACCGAGCATGTACCGCTCAGTACCGAGCGTGTACCAAGCATGTACCGCTCAGTACCGAGCATGTACTCATGTATCGCTCAATACCGAGCGTGTAGCAAGCATGTACTGCTCAGTACCGAGCGTGTACCGAGCATGTACCGCTCAGTACTAAGCATGTACTCATGTACCGCTCAGTACCGAGCGTGTA
>NW_021428020.1:0-211 GCF_001605985.2 Dendrobium catenatum
TTCTGAGATATGTTATTAAGAGAGAAAATTTAAAAAGTTAAAGCTAGAACCAAACTTGATTTGAGATAAAGTGGCTACTTGTTTGAAAGAGATTGTTCATAAAAAATTTCTGAAAATGTAGAAATATGTTTTGTGTGAAGATTAGTGCTGGAGCCAGAATTAAAGAAAATAAATATTCTTTTAAATAATGGCAATAACCATAGTTTGACAC
>NW_021428021.1:0-285 GCF_001605985.2 Dendrobium catenatum
CACACCTGTGCTTTGAAGAAGAAAACTTATTTAGTTTAGAGACCTAAGATGCATAAAACTAGACATATCATACATGCATCTGATTATAAACTGTCAAAAGTAGAACCCACACTTGTTTGGGTTCCCAAGTCTAACGTTTGATGATTTTGTAGAGTCGCTCTCACACAAGACCTCGTGAGAGCATATGATACTGGACAGTGGATGCTCAAAGCATATGACTGGAGATACTGCATAATGCATATCGTTGAAAGTTAGGAGTGAAGTCAACGTTACACTTAGAGATAA
>NW_021428022.1:0-249 GCF_001605985.2 Dendrobium catenatum
TAAAAATTTTTATTTTTATTGGTGTATTAGTAAAACTAAATTTAAAGAGGCTTTAGAAAACTGAGGCGTGGAAAAGCTGTTGGACCTGATGATATTCAAATAGAGGCGTGGAAATGCTTAGGAGATAGAATGAATTTCTTGTCTTACCAAACTTTTTAATATTATTTTGAAGACTAAAAAGATGCCAGATGAGTGGAGAATGAATGTGTTGATTCCTATTTAAAAAAAAAAAAAGGATGCACAAGATTG
>NW_021428023.1:0-236 GCF_001605985.2 Dendrobium catenatum
TTTTACATCTCACTTGTAATGATTTTCAATAATCAAAAGGTCTAAATTGAATCATGTCTTTGATAAATTCTTCTTACTTACAATGTTATATCATTTCATAAATTTTATGAATTTCTATGATTGACCTAATATCTTTAGTTTAAAATTGCATACCCTATTTCAAATCACAATTTAGATTAAATTTTACAAATGAATTTCATATAATTATTTACATTTCTTGTCTTTTTCTTCTTCAC
>NW_021428024.1:0-787 GCF_001605985.2 Dendrobium catenatum
CATACCTACATCTAAACCGGAACAATGGCTGCAGTTAGAGGCTACAAATTGTGCATGTCATACATGGCATGCAAAGGAAATATTTATAGGTGGTAAAGGACCTTTCAAGAACATGCGGTCTCATACACCTAAACCCCAATCACAACTCGAAATTTCTTCTAGAAGAAACTCCGATCACTTTTTCTCTAAGAAATACAAATTAATCACATTGTGCTGCAGGACTATAAAATCACAAACTACCTTGGAAAGAAGATAAAATGTCCATGTAAGCACTGCAGCAGATGTTTCATGTCCAGCTATTAGCATTGTCATCAAATCATCACGGAGCTGCTTGCTAGAAACCTATCATGCGCGTGTAAAGATTAACATTATAAATTCTTATTAATGTAAATCATAATGGGCTAAGAAATGTATACTTTGCGAAATCATACATCATCTCCCGATGCCAATAAAAAGTGTAGAATACTAGGATCCTTCTCGTTCATGTATTCCTCGTGAAATTGCAATTTCTCTTCATCGACCATCCTCTGCAAAAAACAAATACAGCAGTACTTCAATAATGCAAAGCAGCATACGGTAGAAGCTTACAAATTAGCAGATGCAATTTGATCTCATGAGAATATCTCTGCATTTATCAATCATGAAATTAGAAAAACAAATCCCACGCACTAAGATATAGGGTCAAACAATATGCACAATTTTGGATGTTAAAACTGCTGCAATGATAAAAGAAAATTGAATGTATACAAATAATATACATAGATTCTGATACTTTGTGGAAATGGCC
>NW_021428025.1:0-400 GCF_001605985.2 Dendrobium catenatum
GCGGGGAGTTGAAGACAGTCGCTGATATGGATTTATGATGGTGGCTTAAACGGACGTTAGAATAGATGAAAAAGTGTTTTTTAGGTGGTATATCAGTAAATATAAAAGTATAGATGTTGAATATGTATTTACATTAGTTTCAAGTGTAATGTATGTGAAAACTTTTTTTTTTATGTTTGATTTAAAGTAAAATAAATTAAACATAAATTCAATGCCGGTTGTCGCGAGCTGGGACAATAATAGGGATAGGGCATTAGGGTGAGATCGAATGATAGTAGAGGTTATGGGGGCAGCTGGGTTGTGACCTCTTACAGTGGCTAATATAATGGTTGTCGCAACGACGAGCAATCATGAGTGAAGATACACAATGCATTTGAAAATAGGCTTAGTGCCAAATAAT
>NW_021428026.1:0-231 GCF_001605985.2 Dendrobium catenatum
AGATTAGGTGCACATTTGGTCCACCAACTAAGAACCCAAAAATTCCACTTTAGATTTAGCCTAGAACACTATTTAATTCATCAAAAATTCTTCTCAAATCAAAAAATTTCACATAAGGACTCTAATTGACCCTAATTTAACCATCAACCCATGAAAAAAAGGCCCTATCAGATAATCCCTTATTTTACTTTAAATTAATTTCCAAGAAAAAATAACCATTAATTAGAATTA
>NW_021428027.1:0-205 GCF_001605985.2 Dendrobium catenatum
CAAATGTACAAAAAATCAAAAGAATTGCGCAATGATTAGCAATGTGAAAAAGAGGCACAAAATAAGCCCAACAAGTGAAAAGATGCATAAAAATGTGGCACAAAATTGAAAAAGATGCGCAAAGCACCACATGTGGTAGTTATTTCTTTCCTTAATTTTTTAATCTCCTAATTCAAATTAATCTTATGTTCATTTATATTTTAAT
>NW_021428028.1:0-233 GCF_001605985.2 Dendrobium catenatum
GTTCGTTTGTATGGAAATTAGGAAGCGGTACCGAGCGTGTACCTAGTTGTACCGAGCTATACCGAGTGGTACAAAACATGTAACTAGTGGTACCGAGCATGTACCGAGCGGTACCGAGCATTTACATAGCGGTACCGAGCGGTATCATGCATGCACTTAGCAATACCGAGCGTGTACCTAGTTGTACCGAGCTGGTACCTAGTTGTACCGAGCTGGTACCTAGTTGTACCGAG
>NW_021428029.1:0-226 GCF_001605985.2 Dendrobium catenatum
CGAGACTCTCACTGTTGTTATCCACAAGTGATTTGTACTCATTTGCAGGGACCCGTTATGTCCGCTACAATCTCCTAGAAGTATTCGTAGGAAATTCATTGTCCTTGTATCATACCCACCCTTTCACCAATCTCAGGTGGGCAATAGTTTAATTGGTTTGTAGAAGATGGATTTTTGATTGCTGGTCTTCAGTATTGCCCTCTCAATCAACAGGCGTTGTAGGAAA
>NW_021428030.1:0-441 GCF_001605985.2 Dendrobium catenatum
GATTTGACACTGTCGCCTCATAGGAAATCCCAGGGCATAAGGTCAAAATCAGGACAATTAAATTAGCGGAGAGAAAAAAAATGGGAGGTAGAACCTCTCCTTTAACATTTTAAAATTCATTGTTTAAATGCTGGCCACACTCCCCCAAGGAAGAAATGGGTCGAGGGACCAACGGAAGGAAGTTAGTTAAGACTACCGATGAAACAAAATTTCTTTCTTATTAAAGATGAAGAGAGAGATTTGTCCCACCGGGCTTGCCATTTTTTTGTTGGTGGAATTTGAAAATGGGTTTTGAAAAATATTAGTTTTCTTTGGAAATTAGAATTGAGATTGAATCTTAATTCTAAAAGTCGAACCAGCTCGTTTGAAAAATTATATCACCCCGAAGGATGAAAATAAAATCCCATAATGGCGTTCGGACTTAGAATTATGTGATTTATC
>NW_021428031.1:0-265 GCF_001605985.2 Dendrobium catenatum
CCCCCCCCTTTTCTTCCTTTAATTAGTCCCAATCAAGAGGCCAATTAGGAAGTGTTGAACTTGAATTCCCTCCACCTCTTTTTCCCAAAATCTGAACTCAAAACCTTAACCTTGTTCTCCTCCCTTGGCCGGCCACCTCTTCTTCATCCTCACTTCAAAGAGAAGAGAAACATTTTTTTTTTCTCTTCAACGGAGTTCAAGATGACTAGTAATCTTTGGGAAGAAATCGTCATCTAGCATCCATGAATGGCCGACCCAGAAACTG
>NW_021428032.1:0-290 GCF_001605985.2 Dendrobium catenatum
CACAAATATAATCGCATAAAACGGCTCTGTGAACGGACAAAAAAGCCAATCCACAGATTCCTATATACATGTGAAACACAGAAGAAGCTTTATGTGTAGCTTTGTAGAGAGCGGATTGCAGAAAAGATGAAAGCTTTGTAGGAACTCATGCCCAATGCAAACAAGGTAAAAATGGAAGTGATATTTCTATATAGATTATTGTAGTTCATCGCTTCAGCTCATTGTAAAATTTATTTACAATATTTAAAATTACTTTTATAAATTTATTTCTTATGAACTAATTCATTTAA
>NW_021428033.1:0-574 GCF_001605985.2 Dendrobium catenatum
CTGAATTTTGCAATCACTGTAAAATTCACGGCCATGCTCAAGTTGACTGTTTTAAATTGAATCCGGAGCTTAAGAAGTCTGTTGTTCCTAATAACAGGAATACTGGTGGTAATGAGCCTAAACAAGTTTATGTTCCTATACATAATTCCATTGAAGATAAAACTATGCCAGTGGACTACCCTACTACTGCTCCCGTGGGTCTAGCAGATAAATCTGTTAGTCCTTTAAAGGGAACGAATGGGGAAGTGGAAAATAGGGAGACGTCTAAGGAAGAGATTGTTACTCCTCCAGAAATCGGTAAAGGGGAAGTGGGCAATATGGAAATGCTGATGGATGATAGAAATACCGCTAATGTTGCTTTAGTAGAGTCTACTACTGACATTACTCAAACTGATCCTAAACTGTTTATTTTGATTGATGATATGCTTAATGATATGCCTACTACTTCTAATTCTGTGGCCATTGAAAATGCTCTTCTTTCAAGACAGGACTTGGAGCAATCGAAAAATGATGGTGAGGAGGTGGACAATGAGCTTGTTGAAGAAGGTGAATTTGTTCCTTCCTCTAAAAACAG
>NW_021428034.1:0-522 GCF_001605985.2 Dendrobium catenatum
TTTCATGTCTTTAGTATAAAAGGTCCAATAAAACGGGCGTGAAAAAGTCTTATCTTCGTGTTTTTTCAAGGGAAATTGAAAGAGAAAGTGTGAGAGAGTGTTTGAGAGAGATTTCTTGCAAGTGGAGTGTGAAGGGTTTACAAGGTTACTTAAAGGTAAGGATTTCTTTATAATTTTGGTTATCACTCTTCCTCTTATCTTTTTAAATTTCTCATAAGAAGATCTTTGAATAAGATCCGATACTCTACTGACACATGGAGGGTATGAAAGGACGACAGTTCTCTACTGATACTTGGAGAGTGTAAAAGGATGATGATTCTCTTCTAACACTTGGAGGGTGTGAACAGATGATAGTTCTATGCCGACACTTAGAGAGTGTGAAAGGATGATGGTTCTCTACTGCACCAGGGATTGGTGGAAGAGAGGATTTATAAAGGCTGCTTTGCCTTGTGGGGGCAAAAGAAGAGACAGTTTGTTATAGTGTAATACCTGAAGAGTGAGTCTTTAGGAAGTGGATGTAGG
>NW_021428036.1:0-306 GCF_001605985.2 Dendrobium catenatum
ATTAATATAAAATATTTCAATTTTAAATTCATATTTAATTTTTTATAATTTTCTATGATAAAAATTTTGTTTAAAATGGTTTTAAAATTAATTTAAATAAAAAAAAGATACAAAAGGTGACGGAGCTAACAGAGGACACGCAGCTCAATAGCGAGTTCAAAAACGCATTAATGGTAGAGCATTTATGACCAATCATTGCATCGAGGCAATGACTGGTCATTAATGGAGGGACGTGACGACGCGACCGTGTGGCTTACTTATCCAAGTCAGCAACGCCTTACAGCTGTAGGATCTCCAACAGTTTGA
>NW_021428037.1:0-1044 GCF_001605985.2 Dendrobium catenatum
TCGGGCTGTTGGTCTATCGTTGTTGTAACCCTCTTTTTTATTGGATAAATATTGTGCTTTGAAAAAAAAAAGGGACTTATTATGCTCACCGCTAGTATTAATAGTTGTTAATATATCCTTAAAAAAGTATCTTGATCGAACATGAATCACGATACAAAATCAAGTTGGAAACTTTTGAAATTAAATTTGGACTAATCAAACTTTGATTTCAGCAAACTTGCAGTTTAATTGAATGTCTCAAAAATATGAAGCCAAAAACACCAAATTCGACTCAATCCAAGCCCAAATGGGTCCAAATTGAAGACTTGAAACACATTTAAGAAGCTCAAATCATAAATTGGATGATCAAACGATTTTCAAATGTGACATGCTTATAATCGAATTGAGTGGCTCAACGAGACAAATCCAATGAGCCCAAGATCGTCAAATTTTGGCATCATTAAGGCATTCAAATGCCCGGTAAACGATCAACAATCAAGGTGTTTAGTATCAACCATCCATTCAAACCACTCTCAAGTTACCCTTGATCTCTCTTTTATTTACTTGTCATGCCACTCAAAAATTAGAAATAGATCTCTCATCCATCTTTAAATGGAACTAAAGAAAGGAAGAGAGATAAATTAGAGTTCTCTTGCTACCAAACTTCTCCTCGGCCACCGCCGGACTTCCACCAGGTCACCGGTTGATGCAGACTTCTGCTCGGCCACCGATTATCGACGGACTTTTGCCCAACTCTCGACTAACGCCGAGTTTTCGCTCGGCCACTGATCGTCGCCGGATTTCCATCCAATTTTCGTTCGTCAATAGATTTCAACCCGACAATTGACTGTTGCAACTTGATCGTCCTCATTTTCAAGAACAAGCAAAACATTTATAATCTATTCAAATACTAATGAAATCATTTTAACTGAGTGTGACCTCGTGTTTTTTCCCTTTCCCAGGGGTTTACACTTAAAAAATCTTGTGTTTCTAAATTCCATGTTGGTGTGCTGGATATTCGTATAACATTGAGACGAAAAATTCTAACTCTATCAATGTGTATAT
>NW_021428038.1:0-259 GCF_001605985.2 Dendrobium catenatum
TTATGCCAAAAGAATTTTAAAGCTAGCTTTTTTTTTTACAAACTTCTTCTAAAAAACTTTACTTCTTCTCATCAGCTAACTAAAACTATAAAAATTTATAATTTACCACTTCAAAAAACGATAGTTAAAATGAATGCAAGTTTTCTCAAATAAAAGTCTATGACAATTCCTTCAATACAATCATTCCACGTAAAAGGTGGGTCAAAAATGAAATTTTCCTATTTTTATAAATTTATGTAAAATGTGGTTCTTATTTCTG
>NW_021428039.1:0-285 GCF_001605985.2 Dendrobium catenatum
ACCCGTGCAATTGCTGGTTATCTTCCATAATTTTGATGCTCTCAAGGTGCCAAAATTAGGAATAATTATTAGGTCCGGACATCTGACTTAGCTCTACATCCGGACGTCAATAACATGTCGTCATGTGCTCTTACTCTTTGCCGCACGGCCCGACTACCCGATCCAGACCGGAACCCGGTATTGCTATGTTCGGGTATTGCTAGGTATTGCTCAGTATTGCTAGGTATTGCTTGGTATTACTTGGCAATAACGAGAAATACCAATCTGTCAAGACCAATACCGAGC
>NW_021428040.1:0-347 GCF_001605985.2 Dendrobium catenatum
GACGTTGATTGATGATGTCTCGTCATCAATTACTTCGAATGGCTTGATTATTCTTCGTAAAAAATTTCATCTGCCTAATGACTTAGTGATGGCTGCTCCTAAAGAGTCAGATCGAGCACGATATCCTCCAAGTGGGTTTATTACCATGTATGAGATAACGTTGCGTGCTGGTTTGAGGTTCCCTCTAGCCCCTGAGTTGCTCGAGATTTTTGGGGCATGTGGTGTCCCCTTGGCCCAATTCTTATGCATGACAGTTACAATCATTGTGGGCTTTGCAGTATTTTATAGGGAGCGCAGTGCTAGATTGTATATTGACCACTTATCCAAGATGTACAGACTCACAAGTG
>NW_021428041.1:0-1040 GCF_001605985.2 Dendrobium catenatum
CTTATGAAAGATAGGTAGGGACGTTGCTTAAGTTTTATGGAATTAGGGGCCGACATCTAAGACAGTTCCTAATTAGCCCCTCAACTTATATAGGGTGAGTTATTTTTAAAAAATACAATTAATATTTTAGACTCTTTTTAATTTGTATCTAATACAATGCATGCAAATTAACTCGAATGCATAAAATGAATATGAAGCAGTTTTAAAATTAGGCTTAGAAAATAAGTTTTTCCCTAGAGATTGCACAACTTCCCTTTAACAGAGCTGCACCGATATAGGTCATGTGGTCTACCAGAACCCGTAGGCGGGGAGGCGCCTAACAAGGAAGAGAAAGTAATAATATGTTTATGCTGACTCTCGGCGGTCCCGAGCTTACTTCTTAGGTCGTTAGAGTTACTATGTGAGCCTAAAAATTTTATTAGAATTATAAGTAGAAAAATTTTATACGTACCCTTACGAAAAAAATCTCTCCGATTCGAATCCAGGCTAAAATAAAACACGACATGCAATGGCCCTAAAAAAAATCTACTGCACAAATAATGTAAACAAAAAAATTAAATAATCCAAAATTATAATATCCAATGTCCAATGTCCATACTACACCTAGAATTTACAGAAAAGTAAAGTGGTCGGGCACCACTGACAACAAACCCAGATTCTAATCCTAAGAATGACGCAAGTGATTTTTGAACTGGGATATATTATTCCTTAAATCTTTATTTCTTCGTCTTCTTTATTCAATCTTCTCGTTCTGTCTTTTCTTCTTCTATGAGCTTCTCGGGTCCACCGGGTTCTCGATATCCAAATGAAAAGAGACTCATACCTAAGAGGGGTATTTTCTTTTCTATTTGGATATTTAATCATCCTAATTTGGCTTTCCAAATAAAAAAGAATAATCATTTAAGGTATATTCTCTTTTCTTCATATTCCATATTGAATGTGATATCCCATTTTCAAAATCACTTTCACAATTTTGACTCTTGATATATTAAATTTACATTACATTTCATTTCACAGAAAGAGAAGAAAAATCTAGTCCA
>NW_021428042.1:0-298 GCF_001605985.2 Dendrobium catenatum
TGAAATGGATTTTGGATATTTGAGTGGAGCTTGGATGTCATTCAAAAATATTTATAAACCCCTCCGGTTGAGATAAGCAATCAACACGACCATCATCGGGGTGTTTGGGTCATCTCTATTTGTAGCTTGAACCTTGTCAACTCAGCCGAGCTATTGACTGAGGATCGGATTTCGTAGGCTTCGTGCCTTTATTAGTGAATTCATATTGTTGTAGGCCTTGAAGGCCTAATATGAATGTTTTGAAATAAATATGACGGTCGCCATAACCGTATATTTGTTTGTTTGTTCGAACCCTGTC
>NW_021428043.1:0-311 GCF_001605985.2 Dendrobium catenatum
TTGTTTTATCTTATAGCAAAGAGAAGAATTTTCTTCCATTGTTTAACTCAATGTTGTTTGGATTTTCAATGATTCATGAATGTATAAGTTATTAAATTGGAATGCATGCTAATTTCTCATTATTATTAGATGAATACTAAATACTTTTTTTTAAAAAAAAGATGTTTTGAAAGGAAATATAAAAGAATCTGGTTAGAATTCATGGGTTTTCCTTTTCATGCAAAAGAGGATATTTGAGATGAAATTTGATGAATTCATTTAGTTATAGAAATTTTAGTATATGTTTGGAAAGGTTTCTTTGATTGAAAATA
>NW_021428044.1:0-322 GCF_001605985.2 Dendrobium catenatum
CATCTACAAGCAAAACATTTTCAATCATAAGGTTATTGGAATTACCAATTATACCTGCGCCTACCACCTTATTGGTGGTAATGTCTCCAAGAGTAACCTTGCCTCCAGTCCTGGACTCTAGTACAACAAACTGGTTGGCATCACTAGTTATATGTCGAGAGCATCCACTGTCCAGGTACCACATACTCTAACGAGGCCTTTTGTGAGAGCCCTCCTACAAAATTATCAAATGTTAGATTTAGGAACCCAAGAAGGTTTGGGTTCCTTCTTTTGAAGAGTATAATACAATGCATGTGTGGTATGCTGTAGATCATGCACCTTA
>NW_021428045.1:0-1223 GCF_001605985.2 Dendrobium catenatum
ATCTATTATGACTTGAGTACAAAAGAATAGCTAAAGGATTGAAAGCTAACAGTAAATCTGGAGAAGTTTAATTTGATTAATCTTACACGCCTACTCCCTTGTCATGATTTGAAATTATTTAATCACATATAGTGAGTTTAAGAGCCCAGCGAGTAACTAAATCTTATAACTAAACTAAAAGCATGGTAAAGGAGCAATATGAATATCAGCAGTAAAATCATAATGGTAACAATCATATGATCAAAAATCGGTGCAAAAATAGTAAAACTCACATGCAATAGAGGTATAATTTGTAAAAAGTAAAATAATACAATACATAAACCAACAAAGCAATATAATAGAGAAATCAATAAATCGGTACGGGTGTCGAATCACTAAAGTAGTCATATTAGTAATTTCAATTAATAGAGAAATTGTATAAAGCGGTAAAACCAAAATATTGGTAAAAATTGTCAAAATTATATCAATGCAGTAAAATCATATAGAAGTGTACAAATATTATCCATATATTCTATATCAGTAGCAAATCAATATATTACGTGCTCAATATGTCACATGTTTAGCATCATTACAATAAATCAGTAGTATCAAGCAATATCAAAGTTTATATCGGTAATAGAAACAATACAGTGGTAAGAACAGTAAAATAATGTAGTAACAGTAAATTCATGCAATAATAATAAATTAGTAAAGTAATAAGAATAATGTCTTAATAACATGCATTTCATTAGTCACACTAAACAAGAATTTTTAGCTATCACTGTGTTTTTCAATAATCAATAATCGGTAATAGTTGGCTCAGTAAACAAAGTTGTCTGTAGATGATGACACAAAATCATAGTATTTAAAGGAAAGCCCGTCTGCCCATCATCCTATACAGGTCAGTCAATCTCCAACCAACGGGTTAACCAGTCTTTACTTGTATTTTACACATACACATTATTACCACAATATTATAACAATAATAGCGACATATCAACATTTATTACCAATGCATTACTGTAAATAATTCATAATTGAAGTTAATTTAGAAAGTATTAAAATATTCTAACACTAGATAACACAAAATTGTACTAAGTAAAATTTTTTTAGAACTTAACCAAATTATTAGAGATCGTATATAACAACATTCTGAAGTTTTAATTGAACTAAAATACTATTTTTAGATATCAAAATAAAAATTTGAATTGATAAATTTTTTTTTCAAAAGCTCTCAGCGAAAA
>NW_021428046.1:0-307 GCF_001605985.2 Dendrobium catenatum
CAACGTTTTGATCGGAAGCACCAACAGGAGCCCGCTGGAAGTGAAGGTAACTTCCTTCCTTTCACGCACTTCTTCGGCCAAATCCTGTAATCCACTGAACTGAGAGAGAGTGAGGGAAAGATATTTTGATTTTATTAATTAATTTTAATTATAATTAATTTAATAATTATTATTTCATTATAATTAATTATTAATTATATATATTATAATTAATTATAATTAAATATAGTTAATTATTGTTAATAATATTTAACTGATTATTTAATTATTATTAATTCTAATTAATTATTAATTATTTTTAAGTATA